>NC_041346.1:29027701-29145201 GCF_004354835.1 Perca flavescens
GTATTCCAGCTGTTCCGCCTGAATCCTTCTCTCCATCTCGGAGGCGTTGGGATGTTCTCCTTTGACCCGGTACGGAGGCTGCCCCGCGGTCATCTCGTAAATCAGGCAGCCGAGGCCCCACCAGTCCACGCTCATCCCGTAATGCTTGCGGCCGATCACTTCAGGAGCTGAAATGAGGAAATAAAAATAAAAATGTTTAGTCCACAGAGACAAAAGGAGGCGAGAGAGAAAACCACAGATGTTGCAGTCCATAGAGAGTGCCTTGAACACAAATGTTCTCACGCTTCTGCTAAAAAAAAAAAAAAGGTTAAGGTTAGGGCTGCACAATTTCCTTTTTGTTTGTTTCAAATTCAACAAGCAATTTGTTGTATTTTAGCAGAATACTGAAAGACAGAAGTACACTTTAATTTTTATTTATCGCAATTAATATCGTTATCACGATATTCAACGTTATCGCATATTTTCCTCATATCATGCATGTGGAGCCCGTCCACAGCAGGACATTAGCTTATCTTCTGTGTCTCCTGTCTGAAGACATTTAGACCCCTAAAAACCTCTATCACATGGAGGCAGCAGTAGAGCAGCAACTCCTGTGTTCTGGGAGGTACAATTACTGTTTTTGTCAAAGGAGTCTAGTGGCTTTGAAGAGAGCAGAGATAACAGCTTACACACACACACACACACACACACACACACACACACTTACATACAAACACACACTTCCACAAAAACACATTCACATAAACACACACACACTTACATAAACACACACATGCATACATACATTTACACAAGCACACACACACACACACACACACACACACACACACACACACACTTACATAAACATAAACATACACACATTTACACAAGCACACACACACACTTACATACAAACACACACTTTCCACAAAAACACACTCACATAAACACACACACTTACAAACACATACACATGCATTCACACATGCATACACACACACACTTACATACAAACACACACTTCCACAAAAACACATTCACATAAAACACACACACACTTACAAACACATACACATGCATTCACACATGCATACACACACTTACATACAAACACACTCACATAAACATACACACTTACAAACACACACACACATGCACACACACACACACACACACACACACACACACACACACACACACACATACAAACACCCACCCACATACCTACCCATGTATCCCAGAGTGCCCACTACACCTCGCACCAGTTTGCCCTCCGACAGCCTGATGGCCAGGCCCAGGTCAGAGATGCGGATGTGTCCTAGAGGGAACACATACCAAAGAAAGATCCACTCAACCGGTTGAGATGTTTTTAGCAGTGATGACGCACATTCTCTTTTGTGTAATCAATTCCTTTAAGTCCGTCTCCTCCAGCTCTACTGAGGTGTGCAGTGTGAGCTGTCTGCCGTTGTTGCCAAGGAATGAAATAACCATGTGAAGTACTTTAACCAGTAATTAGTAATTATTTAAAAAAACTGTTAAAACAAAAGGTTGTCACAGTTCATCAAACCTGCTGCCAAGGAATGAAGGAACAGGTGCGAAGGTTTCTAAAAATAGACGCCACACCTGATTCCCAGAGGCCTTTCACTTCCTCCACCCGGCTTTGGTTGCACTCTTGTCAAAATACCGTCAACTTGATTGTCTGGCTTATCATTTAGATCTTTGGCACTAATTTCCAAGCTAAAAATAACTGCTGTTATAGATTTGATCAAGTTGTGTCTACAGAGTTAGGAATGTGTCGGTGTTACAGAAAATAAGTTGTTGTTGCAGATCTATTTGTGGCACACTTAAAGGGATACGCCACCGTTTGTTGAAATAGGTCTTATCACGGCCTCCCCTAGCTATAGATTAACCTGACTCCGCCAGATGGATTGCTTCCCATTTGCTCGGCATATCCATCTGGGAACTTTCCGTTGGAGAACTTTTGGGAAGGGGCAGAAATACTGGTTAGCTGATTGGATGAACCATCTGTCTATCACCTATGTTGGTGATAGACGGGCCAAATCAACCAATCAGATCCACAAAGCGTATGAAAATACAACCACAAGCCCCTGCTGCTGCTGCAGGCAAAGCATAGCTCGTTAGCTCAGCAAGCTAGCGACATGTCGGTAAAGGAGATTTGCCGTTTGTGTAACGAGAATTTAGGAATAAAAGGCACCATTTCAGGTTCCCGGTCCATATTCCAAAAGAAGGATCCAAGAGAAAAAAGCATTAGCGAGCGGCTAACAGAATTAAGGCTACCGCTGTCTGAAAATCCTGGTTAGCTGATTGGATAAACCATCTGTCTATCACCACCTAACCCACCTCAAAACCAACGCTGATTGGCCCTGTCGTTTGGCTAACGGCTCCAAATTTTCTCTGCCTCAAGATGTCAGACTGATCTGCGAGTGGAAAACTGGAGCTCGCCAGATCAGGACGGTCTCACGAGGCTAGCTGTAGATAGGTGGGGTCTCCTCTAGCTGTAGATAGGTGAGGTCTCCTCTAGCTGTAGATAGGTGGGGTCTCCCCTAGCTGTAGATAGGTGAGGTCTCCCCTAGCTGTAGATAGGTGGGGTCTCCCCTAGCTGTAGATAGGTGGGGTCTCCTCTAGCTGTAGATAGGTGAGGTCTCCCCTAGCTGTAGATAGGTGGGGTCTCCCCTAGCTGTAGATAGGTGGGGTCTCCTCTAGCTGTAGATAGGTGGGGTCTCCCCTAGCTGTAGATAGGTGGGGTCTCCTCTAGCTGTAGATAGGTGGGGTCTCCCCTAGCTGTAGATAGGTGGGGTCTCCCCTAGCTGTAGATAGGTGGGGTCTCCCCTAGCTGTAGATAGGTGGGGTCTCCTCTAGCGCCGCCGCTAGTTAGCTTAGCGTAGTGAATGGAATCCTATGTTGCCAGTTAGCATGTTGTGAGTAAAAGTGAGCCAACAAAAGACAAAAAAACAACCTAATTACTTGCACTGAGACAAAGAAATGCGTTGGCCCACCTATCTACAGTCAGGGTAGACCGTGATAAGACCTATTTCAACAAACGGTGGAGTATCCCTTTAAACAAACGGGAGGTGGGAACTGTGGCGGTACATACCGTTGTCATCCAACAGAATGTTTTCTGGTTTCAGATCCCTGCAAAGATCAAAACACAGCATTTGATTTCAGTGAGTACAGGATTGGTCAAAGTCATTTAACAATGTAAAAACATGTTCACAATGTATACATTATTCTGCATGATTAGTGCTTTAACTTTTGGTACTTTAAGTATATTCGAAGCTAATACTTTTGTACTTTTCATTACTCTTGCGTGTCAGCTGCGTGGATTTTTCTACGTCTTTACACACCAGAAACGTGTCTGACTGCTGCTGCTGCTGCTGTTAGCCTTTGTCTGTACACATGGATGTTTCCCATTGATAAAATGAAATACCATGTTAAACATAAATATATACTGATCTGATTACAGCAAAGACAAAGTCGGCAGTATTGACGGCAAAATAGGCTCCAGAATATTTCGTAATGTATTGACAGGTGCAATATTAGAAAATAGATTTTTTTATTTTTATTACATTTATATCTGCATTTATATCAACATGTCATTTATTAATATGTATTTGTGTCCAACTGACATATAAACATGTTTTCCTATTCTATTTTGCCTGGAAATGTCGCGTGAAAAATAGGCGTCAGTCCTATTTCTAGCTTGAACGCGTTTTCGAGCCGCACCTGAGACGTGCGTGTCACGCGTTAACCTGTTAACGTGGGAGCCCAAATATGAACGGACAGCGTTATTGCCACAGTAATATACACTTAACGCGGGATTTGCCTTGCAGGTTGTTGCATACACAAACAAACAAACAAACATATTGAACATTAATAAGAACTAGAGAATGCAATTTTTGAAGATATTGCATTGTGAATGCTGTACGTTGAAAGGCTGGCGCTACCCAGAAGGTATAAGAGAGGTGGAACATTTTAAAGTTTGGGTGGTATGAATGAGTAGACAACAGTTGAAAATGAATGAATGTATGAATTTGTGTCAAGTTTGAAAATTCCGTCTATTCAATTGAATGGGGAAAATTTCCCCGAAAACGTTAGTTCGGAAAATATGAAAGTTATGGAAATTTTGTATAGGAGACATGGAATGTCCTAATCGTGCTGAACGTTTTGACCACTAAGGTCTTTTATATAGACCTTAGTGGTCCCCTAATACTGTGTCTGAAGTCTCTTTTATATAGACCTTAGTGGTCCCCTAATACTGTATCTGAAGTCTCTTTTATATAGACCTTAGTGGTCCCCTAATACTGTATCTGAAGTCTCTTTTATATAGACCTTAGTGGTCCTCTAATACTGTATCTGAAGTCTCTTTTATATAGACCTTAGTGGTCCCCTAATACTGTATCTGAAGTCTATTTTAAATATAGACCTTAGTGGTCCCCTAATACTGTATCTGAAGTCTATTTTAAATATAGACCTTAGTGGTCCCCTAATACTGTATCTGAAGTCTCTTTTATAAAGACCTTAGTGGTCCCCTAATACTGTGTCTGAAGTCTCTTTTATATAGACCTTAGTGGTCCCCTAATACTGTATCTGAAGTCTCTTTTATATAGACCTTAGTGGTCCCCTAATACTGTGTCTGAAGTCTATTTTAAATATAGACCTTAGTGGTCCCCTAATACTGTATCTGAAGTCTCTTTTATATAGACCTTAGTGGTCCCCTAATACTGTATCTGAAGTCTCTTTTATATAGACCTTAGTGGTCCCCTAATACTGTGTCTGAAGTCTATTTTAAATATAGACCTTAGTGGTCCCCTAATACTGTATCTGAAGTCTATTTTAAATATAGACCTTAGTGGTCCCCTAATACTGTATCTGAAGTCTCTTTTATATAGACCTTAGTGGTCCCCTAATACTGTATCTGAAGTCTCTTTTATATAGGCCTTAGTGGTCCCCTAATACTGTATCTGAAGTCTATTTTATATAGACCTTAGTGGTCCCCTAATACTGTATCTGAAGTCTCTTTTATATAGACCTTAGTGGTCCCCTAATACTGTATCTGAGGTCTCTTTTATATAGACCTTAGTGGTCCCCTAATACTGTATCTGAAGTCTCTTTTATATAGACCTTAGTGGTCCCCTAATACTGTGTCTGAAGTCTATTTTAAATATAGACCTTAGTGGTCCCCTAATACTGTATCTGAAGTCTCTTTTATATAGACCTTAGTGGTCCCCTAATACTGTATCTGAAGTCTATTTTAAATATAGACCTTAGTGGTCCCCTAATACTGTATCTGAAGTCTATTTTAAATATAGACCTTAGTGGTCCCCTAATACTGTATCTGAAGTCTATTTTAAATATAGACCTTAGTGGTCCCCTAATACTGTATCTGAAGTCTATTTTAAATATAGACCTTAGTGGTCCCCTAATACTGTATCTGAAGTCTATTTTAAATATAGACCTTAGTGGTCCCCTAATACTGTATCTGAAGTCTCTTTTATATAGACCTTAGTGGTCCCCTAATACTGTATCTGAAGTCTCTTTTATATAGACCTTAGTGGTCCCCTAATACTGTGTCTGAAGTCTATTTTAAATATAGACCTTAGTGGTCCCCTAATACTGTATCTGAAGTCTCTTTTATATAGACCTTAGTGGTCCCCTAATACTGTATCTGAAGTCTATTTTAAATATAGACCTTAGTGGTCCCCTAATACTGTATCTGAAGTCTATTTTAAATATAGACCTTAGTGGTCCCCTAATACTGTATCTGAAGTCTATTTTAAATATAGACCTTAGTGGTCCCCTAATACTGTATCTGAAGTCTATTTTAAATATAGACCTTAGTGGTCCCCTAATACTGTATCTGAAGTCTCTTTTATATAGACCTTAGTGGTCCCCTAATACTGTATCTGAAGTCTATTTTAAATATAGACCTTAGTGGTCCCCTAATACTGTATCTGAAGTCTCTTTTATATAGGCCTTAGTGGTCCCCTAATACTGTATCTGAAGTCTATTTTATATAGACCTTAGTGGTCCCCTAATACTGTATCTGAAGTCTCTTTCCCGAAATTCAGCCTTGGTGCAGAATTACAGCCACTAGAGCCAGTCCCACAATGAGCTTTCCTTAGGATGTACCATTTCTGTGTCTGTAGCTATCTATGATGTCTAAGGAACTTCAAAAATATTTTACTTTTTCGATTCAATAAAAGCAGGTCGATAAACTTTACACGTCTGGTCCTGGATGTGAGTCTCATTTCCCAGTGTGGCCCTTAGTGAAGTTGAGTTTGACACCCCTGATTTAGAGAATTGCTGAAGCAGAAACCCACTGACCGATACAGTATTGAATTCTGGTGGAGGTGAATTAAACCGCAGCAGACTTCTGCAGCGTAGAAGCGCACTCTCTTTTTGTCCAGGCCGGGCTCTCCGATGTTGTGAATGTGAAACCTCAAATCCCCGCCGCTCATCATGGTCAGAACCATGCAGAGGGCGTGCTTTGTCTCGTAAGCGTACGCCAGATTCACCTGAATGGACAGCGAGAAAGAGTATATAAAGCTGGGAATATTCTATGTGTTTTCTTATTGTCAACAAATCTCTATTAAAATTTAAAAAAAGGCCAAAACCATAAAGTGTTAATCCATCTCCCAATGCTGTCTGACTTCCTGTCTGTCTCTCAGCTCCAAGCCTTTTTTTTTCAGCTTTTGCCTATTGGACATTGTGATTGGCTTTCGAATCTGTGACGTTACCCAATCAAGCTACCCGGGGTATGTTTGAAAGTCAGATTTTAGTGCACAGACATCTCCTCTTGTGTCACAGGGCAATGTGACAACACCTGTCTAGTGACAAAACTTTGCACAGATACAGGTCAGTCATTTTAGGGGACATGATCATAAGAAATACACATTTTTGTGTAGAGGGGATCTGGATGGCTTGTGGTTCGGAGGTAGAATGGGCGCCCCATATTCTGTTAGAGCATCATCTCCAGGCTCCTCCAGGCCTCATGTCCAACAAGACATCATGACTTTGCGTAAACATACACGTCCCTTTCCTAAAGCCAAATGGCGTGTTATCTGGACGGATTTAGAGCTTTCCACGTGTATGCCTACGCTGTATACAGCGGATGTAAACATGCACGCGTCTTATCGCGAGAACGTGCCGTACTATCGCGAGAACAATAAAAAAAGGTTGGGTTTAGTAACACAAAAAAAACTACAAAAACACGACGGTGACATACGTTACACGCTTAGGAAAACAATAAACGCTTGGGTTTAGGAAAGAAAACATTGGGGAAGGCTTAAAAAAACGAAATTATAAAAAGATTGAAAAACGCCACACACAGGACCTGATCCCAGCTCTCCTGGGTGAAAGTCCTGTGTTTTACCCATCCACCACCCCAACCAATCTCCCTCTGCAGACTTCCCTCCTTTCATACTACTCAACATGGCAAAAATTCACACGAAATGAAGGTCAATGGTGGCCAAACGGTGTTGATAAACACGCTAAAAACGGCATACGAATTGGCGTGTCATACATACGCCACTTTATGAGATCAGTCTGCCATGTCTAAGTGTTCCTGAGCAAGACACTGAACCCCAAGTTTCTCCCCGGACCCTTTGTGTAAAGCTGTCCACTGCTCCTAATACTTGGGATGGGTTAAATGCAGTAATAGAATTTCACTAGATTGTACTGTATGTATGTACGAATGAGGATTCACGTTTGTAAAGTATAATCCACATTTGGTGCTCTAGTCTAGTGAGTGTGTGTGGCAGCAGGACGGTGTGATTGAGTCAAAATTAACTAAACATATAACTACAAAAACAATTATTACAAATATTAGTTAATGGGATGGTTTTGGTTTGGATTCGTTGTCATCATTAAACTGATAGTATATCATCAAACTTGTCTTTTAACGTGATTTTACAAGCTTTTTGGAAAGCCGAATGGTTAAACAGAAAGAGCCTAACTGTTGTGTGGTAATCTCACCACGAATCGACTGTCCAGCCCTTCCAGGATCTCTTTCTCGTTGAGAGCCATGGCTTCCCCCATCCTCTTCTTCACGTGAGTCTTCTCCAGCTTTTTGCAGGCGTACATCATCCCCGTGGCTCGCATCTGACACGCCCACACCTGCAAACAGAACAGATTATGGTCAATTTATCGTTATGGATGTCCCTTATTTTCGGCCAAGTGTACGTCACCTTCCTCTGTCTCTGTGTTGGGGTTCTAACCTCCGGTGGATTTGTGAGGACTATGGTTAACTGCTCCTCAGATCTCTGCAGGGTAAATCAAGACAGCTAGCTAGACTGTGTCCAATCTGAGTTTTCTGTTGCATGACTAAAACTACTTTTGAACGTACACATGTTCCACCAAAACAAGTTCCTTCCCGAGACTATTTTGCAGAGGCACCGTGGTTCCGTCCGGCGCTTAGTGCGCTTTGGAGGAAGGTCTGGCAATGTGAGACCAATTCGGGCAAAACAACTACCCATGCAGAAAGATCTGGTTTTGATTTGTGCAGGTTCTCAGATATATCACAGTTCTCTACTGAAGAAATGTGTCCCATAAAAACAAGGAAAACTGTTTCTGGAGAAACATGCTGCCGCTGAACAATCACAAATGAAATCACCCCTCCCTTCCAATCTATTGCGGGTGAAGGTAGAAATCAGATCTTAAAATCTGGACAAACCAAAACGATCTAATACCAGAGAAATATAAAGGGATGTGACTTCAGTCTTACCTCTCCGAACCCTCCTTTCCCCAGAAGTCTGTACTGTCTAAACGTCTGCTTGGTGATGGGCTGCCTTGAAGAGAAAGATAGACAGGTTGTTGTTTTCATTCTGAAAATGAAATGTCTTAACGCAAACTGTGACATCAATGTGGCACACATTCAAAAATGAAGGCACCTGAGTGTTTTGAATACAAGCAGACAAACCAGCTTCCCAACCAACTGCAATACATTGTTTTATAATTGTCTCATTTCCTCATTTCAGAACGCACGTACTGACCTCTCCAACATCTTCCACTGCAGGAAACGGTCGAAAAACATGCTCCCCTGGTACTGGATGAAAGGCTCGCCACTCAGGAGTTTATGTAGGTCTCTAAGACACCAAACAGAGAGGTTAAGTCTTTATTCTCTAAAAACATATGCACAGGATGCAAAGTCAAAATATCAATTTATGTCCGTAGGAGGCCTCTTTATTTTACATTACATGTCATTTAGCTGATGCTTTTATCCAAAGCGACTTACAATTGCTATATATCAGAGGCCACACTCCTCTGGAACAACTAGTGCCTTGCTCAGGGACACATTGGTTGATAATTCGCAATGGGAATCGAACCTGGGGGTCTCCCACACCAAAGGAATGTGTCATATCCACTGCGCCATCACCACCAGATTCCCACTTCATGTTTATTCTTTTTATTAAAAACAATCCAAAACAATTTTTTTTTATTTATTTAAATGCCTGGAAGGCCTCAGTTATAAAACAGACAAATCATATTTTAGTTGCTTTTTAGAGCTTTCTAGTTGTACATTTAGTCGATATCAACGACGTTTCATTTCTAGGATTGTTCAGGTGCCGCCGGAAATCCTGCCGGATGTCCCTTATTTTCGGCCGGATTTCCCTCTTTTTGGGTAGGATGTCCGTCCCCTTCCTCTGTCTCTGTGTTGGCGTTCTAACCTCCGGTGGATTTGTGAGGACTATGGTTAACTGCTCCTCAGATCTCTGCAGGGTAAATCCAGACAGCTAGCTAGACTATCTGTCCAATCTGAGTTTTCTGTTGAACGTTCCACCAAAACAAGTTCCTTCCAGAGGCTATTTTGCAGAGGCACAGTCACTGTGTCCGACTCTTAGCGCCGCCCAACGCCAGGAACACACCGCGCGCTGAAGCGCCTCGGGCGGGGCACCGCAGCAATAGTTTTGGCGATTTCGGCAACCTATTTCTTCCACGAGCCACGAGCGAATGTGTCAACCCAGGACCGATCAATCGCAGGACCCTGAATTGAATCCAATCAATATTGAATCATTGCAGACTTCAAGATATCAGCAAATATCGTATCGTCGTCCAAATAATCAATATAAAATGGTATCGTGATAACACTTGTGATTTACACTCCCTAGAAAGAGCGTGCACGGACTTACTCTCTGCAGTCGTGGAAGACGTCCAGGCAGGGGTCGAGCTCCAGCTTCTGGATGCAGCTGTGTTCGTGCTGCAGCATGATGGACACACACTGAATGGACTGAAAGAACATGGACAGTAAGTAGGGAGCAGACTGAAGTATGTATTGAGGTTGTTAGCAGCCGTTAAAATCCAGGTGGGTTTCTGGGTGGGGGCAGAACTAATTTAAAAATGGAGTTCAGGGTTTCCCACGCCATTATAAGACTTAAGTGCAGCACGCAAGCCGTTTTTTGGCAGCACCTAAGCCAAATAAATGCAAAATCATTGTGAGCATCAAAACTAACTCAGACTTCTAATGATTGAAGTCGACTTCTTTAGCAAGTTTTGTCTTTAAGTTTTTTTTTTTTTGTGTTATTTCATTTATTATCTGCTCTAGCTTTTTAATCAATGTTTAGACACAGATATGGGAATAATAACGGTCCAAATGATGTCAAATTGCATTTGTTTTTGTTTTTTTTATCAAAAAACATAAAATTTTCTTGAGGGAGGACCCATGGGATGAATCAATAGCCCATAACGGCCATTAGAATTTAGAAAAAAAAACCAGAATGCAGGAAATGAAGTTTTTTATAAGCTCAAAATTTCAATTTTGCTCTAAAGTGGAGACCCCCCCCACACACACACACACACACACCCCAATGTTGAACCCAAACTTACGCCCTTGCCTCTGCCAAATATGCGCACCTAAGTCTTTCAAAAAACCGAGGCAAAACACTGGAGTTGTATTTGTTCTAAGTATATGTTGTAAGAAAAATGAGGGATGTCCCGATCGCAAATATGGGCTTTTTTATTAACTGATCGGGGATCTGCCGTCACCCAGATCACCTCAGCTGAGCACAATTTGAGGCAGAACGTAAACTCGCGAAGTAACTTGGCATTGCTCATTAACGTGCTAAAATGTCAGCAGTGTGGAAGTATTTTAAGTTTAAGGTTATTTCATTTATATTGCACTTTAAAAGCTAACAAGTTTGCAGCAAAGTACTTCACAAAGAAAAAAATATGTATACAAGCATATATATATATATATATATATATATATATATATATATATATATATTAGGGGTGGTACAGTTCACAAAACCCGCAATTCGGTTCGTATTACGGTTTTAGGGTCACAGTTTTCAGGTTCTGTACGGTTCTTGTTATATTTTCTTTTAGTCTTTAACACTCCAGAAATATACTTCAGCATATGATATATAGCTTAATTATCCACAAAGTAGGATACCGTACAACCCCTAATAATATATATATATATATATATATATATATATATATATATATATATATATATATATATATATATATAAAGATTAAGTGGCAATAGGACATCATAAGTTGAGACATAAATTGAAAGCCTAGAAAAGAAAACCGGTTAAACACAATTAAAATGAAAACTAGAAAGTCAAAAAAAAAAAAGTCCCAACATTTTAACCTGCAATATCTGCAGTGCGATCATTTTCACAAGGTGGTAGCAAGAGATCGGATCGGGACTCGGTGTCGGCAGATATTCAAATTCATACTTTGAAAAATCAGATTGGGTTTGAGGGCCAAAAAAGCTGATTGGGAATTCCCTAAAACAACTAGAGATGGTCCGATATCATTTTTTGCTTCCCGCTAGTAACTTTCACAACGTTACCGGCGGCTGTCAATTTAAAGCCCCGCTGGTGTCCTTATCGGAACATCTCTAAAAACAATACAACATGAATGTTTGTGAGCAGTAAAGTCTGGTTTTCTGTGTGTTGGTCAGACCTGAGTCCTGAAGAATCTCTGAATGATGCTTAAGCCAGATTCTCTCCTCAAATCATCCGACTTTTTCTCAAAGGCGTCCTGAAGGAGAGAAAGGAGACGCAGAAACAGATGATAGTGTTGATGTTACAGGTCAGTTCCTTCAAAGCTTTTAAACGGAAAGAAGAACATTTATTACATTTCATTTATTCCCAAAACTCAGCCTTGAGATAGACTCTGAAAAGTTGATTTGCAAAAAAAAACATTTAAAAGCCATGCTTAAACTTAATAAACCAACTCTAGTTTGATCAAGTTCACACAAAAACATCATTTAGGGGAATAAAGTAAAAACTTTTTCAGTGGTGGAATGTAACTAAGTACATTTACTCCAGTACTGTACTTAAGTCCAAATGTTGACTTTACTTGAGTCTTTTCTTTTCATGCCACTTTCTACTTCTACTCTGCTACATTTCAAAGAGAAATATTGTACTTTTTACTCCACTACCTTCATCTGTTACAGCTTTAGTTACTAGTTACTTTAGTTACTCCACTACATTCATCTGTTACAGCTTTAGTTACTAGTTACTTTACACATTAAAGTGCTCATATTCTGCTCATTTTCAGGTTCATGATTGTATTGAGAGGTTATATCAGAATAGTTTTACATGGTTTAAATTTCAGAAAACACCATATTTTTGTTGTACTGCACATTGCTGCAGCTCCTCTTTTCACCCTGTGTGTTGAGCTCTCTGTTTTAGCTACAGAGTGAGAAATCTCAACTTCTGTAACATCTTTGTTGTCAGTCGCACATGTGCAGTAGCTAGGTAAGGACTACATGAGCTAGCTAGCTGTTTCTCCAACTTCAGTCAGTTACAAGGCAGGATTAGCCGGGAGACTTCTTCTAAACGAGGGTGCACTTTTAACTTTGCGTGAAATCCCTACAGAACAACGACATGATACATTCAGAAACCATATCTCACTCAAAACAGCATGGATGTTTTTTTTCCCCAAGTTTGTATGTGTGTGGAAGCACCAGAGACACGAAATAACACCCCAAATCCCAGAAAAAAAGTGATTTTTTTCAGAATATAGGCACTAAGATTCTAAAAACAGTGGAATCTGTTTTTGCAAATGAACCCTTTTATGTTCCTGTGATTAGAAGTGACTATATATTTCTGATTGTGATAACATACGGCGTACGGAGTCTGTGTGTATCGCGTTTCACATCAAAGACATCCTGCACCAAAACAAGCCACGGCATTCATTACGTACGGAAAATATTTCCCCCCCATTCTTATCTTTCTGCCTTTATCCAAACGTTGGTCAGCTGCCAACTTTTTGTTCATAGTAAATTCCATGAACAGGTTGTGAAATACACATTGCGTCACACACTTGTTGTTGTTCTCGCTTCAGATTTGCTCCTGAATCTTTTTTTGTTACTTGATCCATTCCTGACACTAAAAAAAGTGTCCGATTTGGAGTTTTGAAAGCCAAATTTTTGCGATAACGTTGTTGAATATCGGGATAACGATATTACTTAGCGATAAATAAACCCATATTAAAGTGTGCTCAGTTCTGCTCTTTCAGTATTCTGCTAAAATACACCAAACTGCTGGTTGAATTTAAAAAGAAGTGAAAGGAAATCATTTCCAACTTTCTTTTATCAAACAAATTGAACATTGAATTGAATATAGAAAGCAGCACTTAAAAAAAAAAGAAGTTAAAGTGCAGTTTTCTGCTGATGTTTTCTTTCAACTAACACAAAAAACCTCACAGTGTCTTTCGCAATGTGTTCATTGCGGCGGTTGATATTGCGATAGTCTATGTACACGACATTCCACTTCTGGGATTGCTCTGGTGCCGTCAGAAATTCCACTGGATGTCTCTCTTTTCGGCCGGATGTCCATTAGCTTCCTCTTTCTGCGTGTTGGCGTTCTACAGCGCTGTGGAGAAGGTCTGGCAAAGCGAGACTAAGGGGGCTTTCACACCTGAAAGTCCGAACCGAGGTTGATGTTTTTGCATTTGATCCGTTTTTTTCCCCCCAACTGGCTGCTCTCTCTGTGCTGCCACTTTGAAGTTTTGTTGCGATGTTGGGGAAGTGACACATGGGAACTTTATTTGGGGTTTGAGGAGCTGCAGTATTTATTCAGAGACCAACTGAAACCTACGCTGTACATTTACTACCACTTAACACGTAAACTGCTGATGTATTCTCTGCTCTGATAGCTGAGTGCTGACACCGTCTCTCTCATGTACACACTACTGGTGCGTTTGTTTTGTCCACCGAAGTCGATTTACGAGTTGTTTTCCGGAGTTATGAACCGGATGTTGCAAAAAGAACGCCCCCCCCCCTCCGAGGTCGTATATATACAACTCGTCAAGTCGTCTGAACTCAGAGGACCCCGAGTTCACTTTCACAGATGGCTACGTCATGCATCACACTTAGTAAACATTGTGGTTTCCTACAATTTTAAGCACTTTTGTCGTTGTTGTAACCAAATGAAGAAGTCGTACACATAGTGCTGTATACTGCTACCTATAGGCATGTCTCTACAGTCTTATTAGGAGTTAAACATAGTGCTGTATACTGCTACCTATAGACATGTCTCTACAGTCTTATTAGGAGTTAAACATAGTGCTGTATACTACTACCTATAGGCATGTCTCTACAGTCTTATTAGGAGTTAAACATAGTGCTGTATACTGCTACCTATAGACATGTCTCTACAGTCTTATTAGGAGTTAAACATAGTGCTGTATACTGCTACCTATAGACATGTCTCTACAGTCTTATTAGGAGTTAAACATAGTGCTGTATACTGCTACCTATAGACATGTCTCTACAGTCTTATTAGGAGTTAAACATAGTGCTGTATACTGCTACCTATAGACATGTCTCTACAGTCTTATTAGGAGTTAAACATGGTGCTGTATACTGCTACCTATAGGCATGTCTCTACAGTCTTATTAGGAGTTAAACATAGTGCTGTATACTACTACCTATAGACATGTCTCTACAGTCTTATTAGGAGTTAAACATAGTGCTGTATACTGCTACCTATAGACATGTCTCTACAGTCTTATTAGGAGTTAAACATAGTGCTGTATACTGCTACCTATAGACATGTCTCTACAGTCTTATTAGGAGTTAAACATAGTGCTGTATACTGCTACCTATAGACATGTCTCTACAGTCTTATTAGGAGTTAAATACCACCTGATTAGTTATTTAGTAGCTTGTGCAGCTGAAATTGGCTAGAGACGCTCAGTTGCTGTATGACAACAACGACTTTAAGCCGAGTCTGGAGCAGAAAGCAGAGCAGTAGCCTAACGTTAACGTTAATCAAAACGTAATATATTTGTGTAATATGTCAATAACTGGGTGAATAGAATCCTAAATGTTACAAAAATCCATCTTTTCTCCGACTCGTAGTATTGTGTGACAAAAAGAACAACCCACGGTTATTCGTTTTACGACATGGATGTGACGTCCCACTCAAGCTACTCGTCGCAATTACAAGACAAAAAGAACGCACCATAATCTCTGAGCTGTTCTTTAAAGGAGCTTGCCAGGTCACAAATTTATGAATCCCACTATGGCCACGCCAAGACCCGCCCTTCAATCACTACCACTGGCCAGGCGTCCATGCTTACACAAGTCAACACAACCCTATTGGTACAGGTCCTATCCCCTGACCAATCGGCTATCCTAACCTTAACCACTCGAGGTCAAATGCCTAACCAACCAATCGAGCTGCTATTGAAGGGCGGGTCTTGGCGTGGCCATAGTAGGATTCGTAATTTCGCTCCCCGGTCTTATAACACCAAGGTAGCCTGCCAGAGCTTCCTGTATTTGGTCCGAAAGTCCGAACCATCCAAAAAATGCTTTCACACTAGAAATCCGGACCGGACCGTGGTTCAGTTTGATCAGGACCGAGACTACCTCTTTTGGTCGGACCACATTTCGGCCGTTTGGTCCGGACCGTGGTCCGGGGGAGGTTTCACACCTGGAATTTTGGTTCGGACCAAACTGAAAGTCAGAAGTTCCGGACAAAACGTGGTAGGTGTGAAAGCCCCCTAATACCGCGATGGCGATTAACGCTTCTTTTCACTACAATGTAAGAACACCACTAACACCAACTTATTACTAGTTTTACACTCATTTCTGCAATTCATGGTCAATAAACCTTATTTTTAGGAAAATATACCTAATCCTTGAGATAAAAAAAAGCAAAACATTATGAATTATTCAGACTAATATTAAAGGAAAGATAATCACAGAAGGGTGCATGTCAACGGTCAGTCAGGATACCGTTTCGAAACATTTCAATTCTTTTCTCAAATGCTGAAAAATTGAATTAAACACCCAAAATTCACTGAAAGTAGAGATCTGGTAACATCCGTGTTATTTTTGGGTAATTACAATTAGGTAGTAACAGGAAACCCATATTTCTGATGCAGAAATTTAGAAAACGGGGCCAAATTTGACCCAAAGACAACACAAAGGGGTTCAAGTTTCTCTGGATTTCTTGCAGTAGAAATCTTTTTTTATTCCACAGTTGAAAGTGTACAGTACCAGAGCGTCCTGCAGGGAGATGTAGTTCTGCAGATCGGGCCGACTCCGACAGAAGAGCTGGAACAGTTGCTTGCCGATAGGCTGCTTCACACACAGGCTGTAGTAGTCGCGCTCTGACAGGGAGGAAACGAGACACCATCATGTAACACACCATGACCACGTGTACCGACTGAAACAAGTCACAAAGTGCTTTACGTTCATTTAAAAGGACAACGAGCATACAGTTAATATAAGAAATATAGCCAGACAAAATGATAGATGATGAAAAAACTAATTAAAAGTAAATTAAAAAAAATAAAAATAAGCAAGTCTAAATTAGTGAGTTTTTAAAAGAGACGGCCCTAGTCACCTGTAGTTTTCAGGTTTGACATTTACATTTACTCCAGTACTGTACTTCAGTCCAAATGTTGAGGTATTGTACTTTACTTGAGTCTTTTATTGTGAAATATTGGACTTTTTACTCCACTACATTCATCTGTTCCAGCTTTAGTTACTAGTTACTTTAGTTACTCCGCTACATTCATCTGTTCCAGCTTTAGTTACTAGTTACTTTAGTTACTCCGCTACATTCATCTGTTCCAGCTTTAGTTACTAGTTACTTTAGTTACTCCGCTACATTCATCTGTTCCAGCTTTAGTTACTAGTTACTTTAGTTACTCCGCTACATTCATCTGTTCCAGCTTTAGTTACTAGTTACTTTAGTTACTCTGCTACATTCATCTGTTCCAGCTTTAGTTTAGTTACTCCGCTACATTCATCTGTTCCAGCTTTAGTTACTAGTTACTTTAGTTACTCCGCTACATTCATCTGTTCCAGCTTTAGTTACTAGTTACTTTAGTTACTCCACTACATTCATCTGGTACAGCTTTAGTTACTAGTTACTTTAGTTACTCCGCTACATTCATCTTTTCCAGCTTTAGTTACTAGTTACTTTAGTTACTCTGCTACATTTATCTGTTCCAGCTTTAGTTTAGTTACTCCGCTACATTCATCTGTTACAGCTTTAGTTACTAGTTACTTTAGTTACTAGTTACTTTACACATTAAGATTCCTGCACACAGAACACATGTAGTTTATAAAATCTGATGTTTGATTCTAAAGTAAACTAGCCGACAATATAACGGACTACAAGTCCAGCTGAGATGATGAGACCATTAAACACACAGCTGGTTGGATCCTTTACACACACTACAATGGGAGGATTCTTCTGCAATGAGTACTTTTACTGATACTTACAGACTTTTACTTAAGTACTATTTTAAATGCAGGACTTTTACTTTTAACAGAGTATTTTTACAGTGTGGTATTAGCACTTTTACTGAAGAAAAGGGTCTGAATACTCCTTCCACCGCTGTCTATTTTTCCAAATAAACCCTTCAATATATAAAAACTGTCATTAAAACAGATGAAAATGATTCTTAAGCTTGATAAACCAACAGCGGTTTCACTGATATTTCCTGCATTTTTGTCTACGTTTTTCCACTCTTTCCTCCCCTCTTTTAACCACTTTTTTGTCGCTTCTTTTTTTTAGTCTTCTAACAGTGTGGTATTAGTACTTTTACTCAGTAAGTAAAGGATCTGAATAGTTCCAGCGCTGGCCAACAGTGAGCTGTCGGAGGATCTTAGGTTCAGCTGTAGCTTGTACAGGTCAGACCTTCATACTTATCCCCATACAAGCCTTAAGTTAAGTTCTGTACTGATACGTACAGCTTCTCATCAACCTTTTTATTTTTTAAATATTATTTCTAAATGAAACACACACACACACACAAACACAGTCAGAGACACACACACACACACAGACATACACACACACACACACACACATACAGAGACACACACGTAGACACACAAACACTCACAGACACACAGACACACAGTCACAGACAGACGGACAAATACACACAGACAGACACACACACAGTCACTCACTCACACACACACACACACACACAGACACACACTCACTCTCACACACACTTGCACGCACACACACACACACACACACACACAGTCACTCACACACAGACACACACACATACACAGTCAGACATACACACTCACACACATACACACAGTCACAGACATACACACAGACAGACAGAAAGACAAACACATAGTCTCACACACAGTCAGAGACACAGACACACACAGACACACACTCACACACACACAGTCACAGACATACACACTCACACACAGTCACAGACACGCAGTCTCACACACACGCACACACACACACACACTCAAAACACACACACACACACACACACACACAGTCACACACACACACACACACACACACAGTCACACACACACACACCTATGGTCATGGCCAGGTCAGCACACTGACTAATGTGAGGAAAGCGAAACATCTCTCTCCATCTCCAGCTCCTTCCTTTGCTCCCTCCGCCTGCAGAAAACCAGAAAATGAGAAGAGTGGAGAGTGTGAGCTATCTCAGCGTGTTACATCTATCAGCAGTCTGTCATAAAAGTCCGTCCGTGCGTGCGGGCCTAGCCCGTCAGGTTTCAGACAATAGCACGCTCCACTACAGTGAATGAACTATTTATAGCTCGGGGAGCAGGTAGAAGCAAAGCCTGTGGGACCACATTACTCTGCAGCTTACATTCAGCTTTAAATGTCCACGCTGTCACTTGAACTTTACACCTCAGATTTCTCTTTAGCAACTTAAAATGAACAGTACATGAACAGTACAATCAGGTTCCTTTCAGGGAGAATTAAACATTTCACTTTAATGAGAAATTATATGTTTGGTAGGTTTGAATGAGGTTTCCTGCTCAGTGTTTCTTCAATTATACTGTATATCTATACATCTATATAGATAGATATATATTCACTGAGTTTGACTGAACCCAGAGAAGTTTAGGACAAAAAAAGCCAGTTTTGGCATGGATTGATTTTAAAAACAAAAGTGACCTAAAAAGTCCTATCACAGCTGCAATCGGTGCACTTGTAATCTGTGATCAGTTTCATCATTTATCATCTATCATCTTTAACGCCGTTGTTGTTTAGGGAAGTCACCGTCCCCAGATCAGCCAACCAAAACACAGCTGGAGACACTTGTGATCCTCAAATTCAGTCCAAAAACCCCCTCTTAAAAACTCAGATTTATCTGAAACCAAATGCACCACGTGTTACAATCAGCCTCCGGTTTGATCTAAAAGTATATTAGTAATAAATAATAAGCATCCTCTGTCACTGTAACGACTTCCAAGAAGTGAGAAAATGAGTTTAACAAACATTTTGGATGCACATTTAGTAGATAAAAGCAGAAATAAAGGACTCTTACCTTCTCTGGCTTTAATAAGAGCACTATTTGCCACCATGCTTTCAATCTCCATGTCAGAGAGAGAGAGAGAGAGAGAGAGAGTGTTTTTTTTTTTTTATAAAGTTGTCCCGTTTTTTTTTGTCCCTACAGCCAGTGTTCATGCACCTGTGATAAAATAAGAAGTCATCAGCTGCCGCGATACTGAGAGAGCAACAGTCCAGTTGGTTGAGTTAAAGTAATGAGAGGAGTGGCTATTTGCTGGCTGGCTGGCTGGCTGGCTGTCTAACCTGCGGTCCCTGTGACTCACTGATGAATGGACAGGCAGGTGTTTGCACTCCTGGTAGGGCCGCATCCTCCAACCACAGGACACTCCCTCGCCTCAGAGGCGGGACAAACACTCATCACTATGTGGGGAAGGAGATCTTAGTGTCTCAGAGGATAAAACACAGAGCAGTATGGGTACTTTTCATCATTTACATTCAGGGGGCGATTCCAGGATTTTTTTTTTACAGGTGCCCTGCAATACAAAACCGTTTTTACTTGCATTTTTTTTAAATATGTCAGGTCCATATGTATTTGTGTTATGTGGTGAATGTGAAAATGAACTGCTACCTCCTCTGTCAGCTCTAGCCACTGAACAGAAATAAGCGGAGAAATCGGACCAATCACAAAAGCTGGTCAGTCTGACATCATGTTGTATGAGCTCATTACTATTCATGAGCTCGCCCAGTTGGGCTGGGTAAAGGATTCTGACAGCCAGGCTCTCATTGGCTAGCTGTTAGCCAATCAGATTCAAACAGCTTAGCTTGTTGAATATTAATGTGAACTGGCACAAATCGAGCTGAGTCTTCCTGCAGGCTTTCTATACCGCGCTAGAATGGCTTGAAACAAGGTAACCAAGGCATTTTTTACACAAAAAATGTTACAGAGTCCATGGTAGAACTTCAGACATCACCACAAAGTCATGAAATACGTGTGGCAGGGCACCTTTAAGTGGTAGGGCACAGATGGGGTGGGGGGGGGCAATTCTCAGCCGGGGGTTATTAAATATTAAACAATACACATTTTCTATAAGCTCAGTCAGCCACTTTAAAAAAAACAACTATTCCAGTGCTGTTCCATGGTATCAGCATTTTGGATAGTCATCATAGAAAACATGAATTGGTCATGTGACAAGGGCTTGGGAAAGTTAGCAGAACTGGCAGCCAAGTGACTATACTCTGATCCAATAGAAATCACAGTTGCCTGATTGTTTGTTGTTGCCTGTTTACATTTAAATGTTTGCTTACGTCAAATTTCACAAAGTTTATTCACAAACTAGTTCAACAAACAAGTAGAATCATAAAAGAAAAAGTGCAGATATGAGAAATGGGCCCCATGGAATCTGCAGGCGCAGACTTTTCGCGCAGATTTCCCCACTACAATTTGAGCAAATTAAAATCTAAAACTTATCACATCTCCACTTTTGAACAGAAAAACAGGCCTCTAAATTTTTGCAGATTTTCATTCTGCATCTCCGCTGCTAACTAACACAGAAAAAAGACAGAAATTCCACACATTTTGCTAGGGTCTGCTGATAATGATGATGCAGTATATTAAGCTTTTTATATAGGGGCCCAGACACCATCTGTTGCACGACTAAAACAACCTTTGAACGTACACATTCCACCAAAACAAGTGCCTTCCCGAGGCTATTTATACCTTCCTCTGTCTCTGTGTTGGCGTTCTAACCTCCGGTGGATTTGTGAGGATTATGGTTAACTGCTCCTCAGATCTCTGCAGGGTAAATCCAGACAGCTAGCTAGACTATCTGTCCAATCAGAGTTTTCTGTTGCACGACTAAAACTACTTTTGAACGTACACATGTTCCACCAAAACAAGTTCCTTCCCGAGGCTATTTTGCAGAACATTTAGCGCAGCCCAAGACGATTGTGATTGGTTTAACCCTCCTGTTTGGCCTCGGGTCGAATTTGACTCATTTTCAAAAAGTTTCTATATCAGAAATGTGTGTTTCCTTCAACAGAATTTTCAAAAAAAATAAACAACGTGGATGGTTCCCAACAACACTCTTCACAAGTGAAATAAATGATCAGTTAACTACTTTCATCGAATTTGGGTGTTTTATTAAATTTATATAAAAAAATTAAATAAAAAAAAAAAGATGAAAAAAGTGACAAAAATGTAGGGGGAAATAAAAAAAAATTAAATAAAAAAAGAAAACGTTGAAAAAAACCGACAAAAACATTGGAAAAAGTGACCAAGACTTTGGAAACAGCTTCAAAAACGTTGTAAAAAGAAGCGAAAAAACGGCCTTAAACGTTATTATTATTAAATTTCTACCCAGAAAAAAAAAAGTTTCCTAATAGGCGAGTAGACAACACAAGGGTTAAAAATAAAATGCCAATAAACCAGAGCACGTTTTTCTCCCATCCCAGAATGCTGTGTGGACTAGCCAGACCCTCCTCCGCAGTGCTGTGGAGGAAGGTCTGGCAATGTGAGACTAACTCACATCCCAACCTGTGATGCACAACAAATACGTATAACAGTTTGATGATACTTTTGCCTTAGTTTAGTTTAGTATAAGCCAAGGATCCCCAATAGCTGACGACGTGGGGTCCAAAAGTAATTATTTAAATGTATTAGTTTTGCTTGAAATACATTACTTACAAATTGTAATATTGGCGCTTTTACTTAAGTAAATGGTTCTTCAGCCACAGATGTGATTTTCCTCCACAGATCCACATTCAAACAGTTCTTATAATTTAAAGGGAGGACCCTGACACCTGGTGGACAGACAACAGCGCTGCAGCTAAAGATCCAATCACAATCATCTGTTATTTCATTTCTAGCAGCTGTTGTTCAATTTCTGATGTCTGTTATTTGTCCAAAAACAATGTGTGCATGGATATTTTTATAATCTGTCTCTTTTAATGGGTTATATTAGATTTAATCGATAAGAACATAGGATAGGTATATAGAAGCTTTTTCTTCAGCCTAATCCTTTAACTCACTATGGACTGTTTGAGTTTACAGTGTGATGTGTATATAATTCTTGTTTTTATGATGAAAAAAAACAAAAAACTGTAGCACAGACAGTAAAATCCTTCACCCTGTCTCGTGTTATTCTGCTTATCTTAACACACATGCTTATCAACTTAGGTTTATTATAAATTGAATCTAGTTGTGCGCCAAACCCCAAAAGACAGGAAACTGTTTTTTCAAACTGCAATTATGCAACATTCAAACCTGATGCTATACACGCCAGAGGCGGTTTAGAACCGAGACGCCCCACTCAGAGTAGTTTCCTGTCTGCCTACACGTTTTTTGCTGTGTGCACCACATTGACGGCTGCTGTCTGGCCCGGATCTACCATATGGGCATTGTGTGTGTGTGTGTGTGTGTGTGTGTGTGTGTGTGTGTGTGTGTGTGTGTGTGTGTGTGTGTGTGTGTGTGTGTGTGTGTGTGTGTGTGTGTGTGTGTGTGTGTGTGTGTGTGTGTGTGTGTGTGTGTGTCTGTGTTCTTGTTTAACTATATATCCAAAAACCGTGAGTCCAGTATACTTGTGGGGTACTGACAGCTTTGTGGGCCCAAAATGCTGGACCCCACAAGATTAAAGGGCTGTTGGATAGATACGCACCAAACAAGCCACTTTGAAATATTGCTCTTCTCACAAATACAAAAGTTGGGTGACCCTCCCCCCTAGACTAAAAACAATTGGATGAATCTCCCATCAACAAAGAATAAAAAAAGACATGACCCTCCCCTATTTTCCTCCGGTGGTCCATTCCATAAATACTGAACGGTCTGAAGTTATCTGTCTGCTTATCAACTCCTTCAATGGATTATAGTAACTTTTACCACGGCTACCGCAAGAAAGATGATCAAAAAGACATTGGATCATAGATGTTTGTTTGACTGCCGATGTTAGCTAGCAGAGCTAACATTCGCGCGCTAACGTTAGCAAAGACACTTTTTCTTGCGGCGGCCTTTATAACATGAGCAGTGTTGAAAGTTATCAAAGTCTATCATGTTATGAACGGAATTGGAAGTGACTGAAGAATATGCTCTTCTTTGTTTTTTGGTGAATTTCTGTAGCAGAAGCAGCACCACCTATAGGCCTGGAATATGAAGTAGCGCGTCGAGTCTTTTTACAAATGGATCCGTTTGGACACACACATTCTTTTTGACACGGTTCCAGGGAAGACGGGGACAAAAAAAAGATTGTTTTGGTACATGTGGACGTGGCCTTAGAGGCCTTCGTGATCGCATGAAGCAGGGCTCCAGGCCAGCCATTGTTATTGTCATTATTGATGACAGGGTGCCATCTGGGGCCAGAGGACTATTTCCCAAAACCAAGATAAGGGATTTAGGTGGGATTCCATCCCAGTTATCCTGGCTAAATTTATTTTGACTCAGTTTCACAAAAGCAGAGGCCCCTAAATTACCAAGGAGATTTATTCTTTACAGCTAGCCTGGTCCCGACCAGGCTAACAGCCAGGATTTATTAATCCTGGAGCCTTTTCTGATCACTCAGCAGTGGTTTTACCTTCTTGTTATCAGCCTGCATTAAAATACAACAGGTACATATTGCTGTTCAGTTATTAGATATTATTTAAAGTTGTGACCATTTTTTTTTTATAATTATTCATGTGACATTTTTACTGTAATATTGCTGTATGCAGACTGCTGTTCATATTTTTAGAAGTTTGATGAATATATTACTGCAGTTGTTGAGATAATTAGAAAAGGCTGAGACAATGTGTTTTAAATGAAGTCTGTTACTAAGGGCAATACATACAATGCTGTATGCGTGTGTTTCTACAGCGGACCAATGCACCTTGAATTATTTTAGTTGATATTTAGATTTAGTTGTTTTTGGATTCTTTAACAGTAAAGGATCATGTTTGTTCTTCTTCCATGTGCATTGTATTGGGCAATCTTAGCACACAATTTCTGTTGTCCAGTAAACTGGGACTATAATGTATGAGGATTGTACAATTTTAAGAACATATCCTAATTGTACAATCCTCCCAAATTATAGTCTTAGTTCATTGGACCGGTAACTATCTAGTGATGTATGCTACTGTACATTCATGTGACAACTGGGAGAGGACACCTCAATGGGTTTTGACCTAATATTTTCCTGGGGGGGAAATATACTTTGTTACATTCATGTTTTCAGTGTGCTTGGAATTTCTCACTTAATTCTCTTTCACTTCTAGGATGGGCGTGTATGAGGCTGGGAAGGAACAATCACAGTTTACTCACTGCAAAAACATCAAGACTATACCTATGCTTTCGTGTGCGAGCATTTGAATGTCACCCACAGATCAGCTGGTTACGTCTCTTAACAGATGCCAGAGAAGAACCCGCTGTTCTGATCTTTGTCTGGATATCTGAAACAAGTTCTCAGTCAAATTTGGGACCCGTGTCAAACTGATGATGGACCCCTTTGAAGCCTTCAGTTTCCTCGCAGCGCTTTGAAACAATGCGCTCCCTGTCTGCCAACAGCTCTGTGCATACATAAATACTCCGGCCAACTGATCTTTTAGAAAGGAGAATTATAGCACTGAAACCTTCATTAGCGCTGATTTAAAGAACATACTCTAACTTAAGCTTTTAGTACCTTACATTTACCCTTTATTTAACCTGGAAAGCTACATTATCTTTTATTTTATTATAAATGTCTTGTTTTTGTCCACAACTCAAAGATATTCAGTTTACTGTCACAGAGGAGAGAAGGAACTAGAACAATATTCACATTTAACAAGCAGACATCAGAAACTTTTTCACTAAAAAAGTGACTCAAACAGTTGGTGATTAACTTGAATCTAACAATCTTTCTCAGCTCTGTAGATAACACTGTACGTGTTACAAGATCCAAATTCTGAAATAATAACATTTCGTCCCCACAGATCCATCAACCTGCTGAACTCCAGTAGTAAATCTTAGGGGTGCAATAAATATGCCAGCAACTTTTGCACTTTGCACTTTAATTATTACAGTTAATTCGTAGGATGTTGTGTTGTCTGTGCTGTCATGTGTGTCCTTCTTTTGTGTCCTAGGACGCTTTGTTGATCTTGAGTTTATGTTGATTTTCTTTTATGTTGATTTTTGGAATGGTTTATTTTGTGAAGCAACAGATTGTAGCACTATGTCCCCTCGGGGACATTAAAGTGTATCTATCTCTCTATCTGGCCAAAGGACAGCAGTTGAAAATTAGCCGGCTGGCTCATTTACAGAAATGTTAATTGTGCGTTGTCCTTAAAAAACAAGTCAATGAGTGACCCAATATGTTGGATCACTCATATGCATCAGATCGGAAACACATGATGTTCAGTACAAGGGGAAGCTCAAGGCTTTTTTGGTTTAAAGCTTCCTTTTTTTTTAAATGAAATCCCACCATCAGCATTTAGGAAGGAAGACATAATGTGAGGAAAATGTCACTTTAGTCTATAATGGAAACACAATTTTTGCTTTTAAAGGCCAAAACCGAAAGAGGAGAGATTTCACAGAGCAGTCAGATGAGCGTCTTCTGCTTTGTGGCTTTATGTGTCTTTAATACGTATAAGGCGATCATGTGTGCGCTCCGTAAGAGAGGACCTCTTCATCGCCCCAAATTCACCAAATCCATGGATAAAGATGTGGGAGGCACTGCACATCAGTGGTGAAAGATTGTAAAAGTTTAATCTCCTGGGGTGCCACACAAAGATAATATCTTTCTATTTTAAACAACAGGATGTGTGTGGCGTGATGTTCAGACTTCTAAATTACACAGCATCGAGTTAGAAACAATTTTGAAACGTTTATCGCCGCAAAAAGTCTCCTTTAAAGCCTAACTCTCGCCAAAATGCAAACTAGGGTCTTTTTGTGAATGCACCAGAGTCAAACTTTCGTTTAAAAGCATATTTAGGACGGAAGCGCCACTTTTAAGAGTCACCTTATTCTCGTTTTCGGTCAAATGGTCTTTTGAATGGGAGTGATAGGGGCACTTTTAAGCTAGCCTCAAAATAGCTATTTTTAAACCACTAAGAAGGCACAACACAACATTAAACTTTGCTCAAAGTATCACCAGGGGCTCTACACCTTAACGAAAGCGTTGACAACACTGTTTGTGTACCCAGAATTTACTAAAAAGAGAGTTTTTGAATAACTCACCGTAGCTCTTGTTGTTTCCGGCCGCAGCCATTTTATCAGTCAAAAACAATGGATTTCCGAATGCAACGTAACAGGGAGGAGAGGAAAGATTTAGATTTCTTTATTTTTGAAAGGGGACAGTGAACATTAATCAACATTAAAACAATGTAAATGTGCCCGAGTTGGCTCAAAAGTGCTAATTTTCATCGGTAGTCCCCCAGCCAGATGTAAAACAGGCAGCCTTTAAAAATAATGACAGGTATAAAATCACAAGATGGAAAGCTCCTAAAGCTTAGTTCCATATAAATGCATGGATAAGTCGTTTTGTCGTGATTGAAAAACCTTGTATTTGAAAAAGGAGCCTCATATGGAGTCTGTTCATTCTCATTCGCATATCGACTCGTTTTGACTGCCGAGGTGGTAGCGGCCGGAAACAACAAGAGCTACGGTGAGTTTTTCAAAAACCTTTTTTTAGTAAACTCTATGTACACAAACAACGTTGTCAACACTTTCGTTAAGGTGTAGAGCCCCTGGTGATACTTGGACCAAGTTTCATGTTGTGTCGAGCCTTCTCAGTGTTTTAAAAATAGCTATTTTGAGGCTAGCATAAAAGTGCCCCTAGCACTCCCATTCAAAAGGCCATTCGACCGAAAAACGAGAATACGATAATCGTTAAAAGTGGCGCTTCCGTCCTAAATATGCTTTTAAACGAAAGTTTGACTCGAGTACATTCACAAAAAGACCCTAGTTTGCATTTTGGCGAGAGTTACGCTTTAAGCCGCCTACACGTGATAAGCGATTTGCTCTCAGCGCACCGCTCGGTAGGGCGCAGAGCAAAGCGCAGCGCAGGTATTCGCCATCAGGGGTGCCAAGGAAGCTATTTCCCCGTTGCTAGGTAACGACATGCTGTTATCTCATTGGTTGCGCTTTCGAAAAGTCAGCGGCAACTAGGTCAAAGTTGAACTCGTTTGAACTTTGAGCACAACGCAAAGCGACAAATCCGAGCAGTGTGCGACGCCACCATGCCACGCGCCACTATGCCACACGCCTATCATTCCTTCTCTCTACAGGAAATCATTCCTACCACTGGCAATTAAACTTTTTAACACTTCATCACTGAGTGTGAGATAATTCAATTCAATTCAATTTTATTTATAGTATCAAATCATAACAAAAGTTATCTCGAGACACTTTACAGATAGAGTAGGTCTAGACCACACTCTATAAATTCCAAAACCCCAACAATTACAGTAATTCCATCAAGAGCAAGCATTAGCAGTGGCTGTTGCGACAGTGGCAAGAAAAAACTCCCTTTTAGGAAGAAACCTCGGCAGACCCAGACTCTTGGTAGGCGGTGTCTGACGGGCCGGTTGGGGGCGTGATGAACAGTGGTGATAACAGTCACATTAGAAGTCACAGTGACTTCGAAGGTTATCGTGGAAGTTCATGTCATAGCAGGGCACATCGTGTCATACTGAGTAGTGCAGTCTCCTATACCGGATCCTGACTACTCTGTGCATAGGAACATCACAGCAGGGCGTTGCGGGATGTAACGTGGCGCTGCAGAGCACGGGTGGATGCTGCGGATGCAGCAGGACGCAGCAGGATGCGGCCGGAAATGCAGAGAATCGCAGAGCATAGCTCTGCGAAGAAGAACTATAAGGACTCGGGGAGTAAACTCCCCAGAGCTAGATTAGTAACAAGCATTTCTGGGACAGGATGCATACAAAAGTAACAAGTAGAGATGAGAGAGCAGCTCAGTGTGTCTTAGGGAGGAACAGCCTCCCCGGCAGTCTAGAATTGTAATAGCATAACTTAAGAGAGGCAGGTTAAAGAGAGGTGCCTGGTCGGGCTAGAACTCCCCCCAACCGGATCGGGCTGTACTGGCCTGCCTCCCTCTACTCTCGCTAGATTATTAATTATACAGTATATAAAACTGATGACTACGAGGAGAAGCAGGTGGGCCGGGTTAGGTGGACGCTTCAACTCCTCGTTCCCTAACTATAAGCTTTATCAAAGAGGAGGGTTTTCAGTTTACTCTTAAATGTGGTGACGGTGTCTGCCCCTCGAACCCCGACTGGGAGCTGGTTCCATAATACTGGAGCCTGATAGCTGAAGGCCCTGGCCCCCAGTCTACTTCCAGAGACTCTAGGAACCACAAGTAGCCCCGCATTCTGGGAGCGCAGTGCTCTAGTGGGACAATAAGGTACTATGAGCTCTTCTAAGTATGATGGTGCTTGACCATTTAGAGCTTTATAAGTCAGGAGGAGGATTTTAAATTCGATCCTAGATTTCACTGGAAGCCAATGCAGAGAAGCTAATACAGGAGAAATATGATCTCTTCTCTTAGTTCTCGTCAGAACACGTGCTGCAGCATTCTGGATCAGTTGGAGAGTCTTCAGGGACTTATTTGGGCAACCTGATAATAAGGAATTGCAGTAATCTAGTCTAGAAGTAACGAATGCATGGACTAGTTTTTCAGCATCGTTTTGAGACAGGATATTACTAATTTTGGCAATGTTACGAAGATGGAAAAAGGCTATTCTTGAGGTTTGTTTTAAGTGGGCGTTGAAGGATATATCCTGATCAAAAATAACTCCTAGATTTCTGACAGCAGTGCTGGAGGCCAGGGTAATACCATCCAGAGTAACTATATCTTTCGAAAACGAAGTTCGGCGGTGCGTTGGTCCTATCACAATAACTTCAGTTTTGTCTGAGTTTAACATCAGGAAATTGTGGGTCATCCAGGATTTTATATCCTCAATACACGTTTGAAGTCTTGCTAACTGACCACTTTCATCTGGCTTAATTGACAGATATAATTGGGTATCGTCTGCGTAACAGTGATAGTTTATTGAGTGTTTCCTAATAATATTACCTAGAGGAAGCATATATAAGGAAAATAGAATTGGTCCAAGCACTGAGCCTTGAGGAACGCCATGGCTAACTTTAGCGTGCTTGGAGGATTTATCATTAACATTAACAAATTGGGATCGTTCAGAGAAATAGGACTTAAACCAGCTTAGTGCGATTCCTTTAATGCCAACTAAGTGTTCCAGTCTCTGTAACAGGATAGTATGGTCAATAGTGTCAAATGCAGCACTAAGATCTAGTAGAACAAGAATGGAGACAAGTCCTTTGTCTGCAGCTGTTAGAAGGTCGTTAGTAATTTTCACCAGTGCCGTCTCTGTGCTATGATTCTTTCTAAATCCTGATTGAAAATCATCAAATAAACTATTGCTATGTAGAAAATCACATAACTGATTAGCAACCACCTTCTCAAGGATCTTGGATAGAAAGGGAAGGTTAGATATAGGTCTATAGTTTGCTAAGACCTCAGGATCGAGGGTGGGTTTTTTCAGAAGAGGTTTTATCACAGCAATTTTAAATGACTGCGGTACATAACCTGTTAATAAGGACATATTGATCATATCTAGTAATGAAGTGTTTACCATGGGTAACGCTTCTTTGAGTAGCCTCTTTGGGATGGGGTCTAAGAGACAGGTAGATGGCTTAGCTGAGGATATCTTTAACATTAATTGTTGGAGGTCTATAGGATAAAAGCAGTCTAAATATATGTTGGGACTCGTCGTTCTTTCTAGCGGTCCTGCATTTAAAGATGAACTGTTAGAAGTTAAGGGCAAAAGATGATGAATTTTATCTCTAATTGTTATAATTTTATCATTAAAGAAGCTCATGAAGTCATCACTACTCAGAGCTAGAGGAATAGATGGCTCAGTAGAGCTGTGGCTATCTGTCAGCCTGGCTACAGTGCTGAAAAGAAACCTTGGGTTGTTCTTGTTTTCTTCTATTAGTGATGAGTAATAGTCTGATCTGGCGTTTCTTAGGGCCTTCCTATAGGTTTTCAGACTTTCTTGCCATTCCAAACGGGATTCTTCCACTTTGGTGGAGCGCCACTTACTTTCGAGGTTTCGCGAGATTTGTTTTAATTTGCGAGTTTGGGAGTTATACCAAGGAGCTATTTTCCTTTGCTTTATCGTCTTCTTTGTGAGAGGAGCGACAGAGTCTAAGGTCGTCCGTAGGCAAGTTGTAGCACCGTCTACAAATGTATCAATTTGAGAGGGACTGAGGTTAACATAGAGGTCCTCTGTTATGTTAAGGCACGACATAGACTGGAATGCTGTAGGAATAATTTCCTTAAATTTAGCTATAGCACTGTCAGATAGGCATCTAGTGTAGAAGCTATTATCTGGTTTAGTATGGTCAGGTAGCAAGAATTCAAAAAGTAATTAAAAAATGATCTGATAATACCAGATTATGCGGAAATATTATTAAATCCTCAATTTCAATACCATATGCCAGCACTAGGTCGAGGGTGTGGTTAAAACAGTGCGTCGCCTTGTGCACACTCTGACTGAAACCGATTGAATCCAGTAATGAGTTGAAAGCAGTAGTAAGGCTATTGCTGTCAACGTCCACATGGATATTAAAATCACCAACAATAAGTACTTTGTCTGATTTAAGGACTACACATGATAAAAACTCTGAGAATTCAGATAAAAATTCAGAATACGGACCTGGAGCTCGGTAGACAACAACAAATATAATTGGCTGTACTGATTTCCGTGTTGGATGTTGAAGATTAAGAACAAGGCTTTCAAAAGAGTTATAATTTAGTTTGGGTTTAGGGTTAATTAACAGGCTTGAATCAAGACTCATATACATCACAACTGCACTGAATGCACCTTGCACAACCTTGCACAATAAGTTTATCTACATCCTATCTTTACTAGGCAAACAGTTGTACATTTTTACTCCCCAACTTGTACATTAACTTTATCTATATCTGTTGAATCAGTTGTACATTTTATTTCCAAATTGTATATATTTTAAATATTGCTCATGTACTGTAGTATTAAATTATTATTTAATGTATATTGTTTCCTATTATTTAATGTATACTCCGTATGTGTGCTGTGTGTCTGATATTTTTGCTGCTGCAACACCATTATTTCCCATTTTTGATCTTGGCTTCACTTTTTGACGCCAAGATCAAGATATAACGCATTACTAATTAAATTTTGGTAATATTATACCCGTTACAATCTCAGTAATGCGAGTTCCAACGCATTTTAACGCAACATTTAACTTTAACTGACAACATCTGTGTCCCAACAGGTGACGGTACGTCAGCGCGGACAGCAGTGTGTCCGAGCTGCTGACAGATGGGAACATGTCGGGAATTAATGTTAATTAATTAAAGCTTGCTACACGTAAACACCATTACATTTTATCAGCCGTGGAAAGTTACTATGCCCTACTTCAATACAACTGTAAGGTACTTTTAATTGAGTATTTTCATTTTCTCCTACTTGCCTATTGTACATTTTAATTCTCTATTTTTATAGATTTAGTTACTTTGCATATTCATATTAATTAGACAACATATTATGAATAATCTGATGTAGTAAAGTGGATAAAGAAGACACTTTATTGATCCGGTGGTGAAAGTCACAAGCTACCTTCCAAAATCAAACTTCCGCTGTTATTTTGGTGAGAGTAACGCAAAAGTAGTGTAAAGCATTACAATACAGAGACAGTAATATTTTAATATAACTAATTACTCTCAAATAACAGTAACTACTAATCTATAATGTATTACATTTTGAAAGTAACTTGCCCAACACTTTCTGCAGTTATCCCTCAAATTGCTGACATTTGCAATATGACCTTAAGGCCCTTTCGCACTGAGTCCAAAATTTTCGTATGCCTTTTTTTTAAATCTGTAAATCCTAATCCTAAAAAATGTTGTCACGCAGAGAAATCCCAAGACTATTTAGCAGAGCCGCCGTCGCTGCGTCCGGAGGTTAGCGCCACCCAAGACCGTTGATCAACCGTGATTGATTTAAAGACATGCAAACAACCCAGAGCGGTTTTTTTTCTCCTGTCCCAGAATGCATCTGTAGGGTTGCTAGAACTTGCCAGATCTGGCAATGTGAGACTAGATGAGTTGTAGTCTGTTGAATTGGTGTTTTTGAGGCTGTGGTCCAGGCTGGTTTCTGCATATTCCAAATGGATCTGATATATGGTATAGTTTCTATCCACGAAGTTCCACTCCCAGGATTGCTCCGGTGCCGCGGGAAATTTCGCCGGATGTCCCTCTTTTGGGCCGGATCGATGTATGACGAGTCCCACACTTTTACTCCTGACTTGTCGGTTATTTCAAGATCTGCCATCACCGTCCAACGCCGACCACATAAAGCACAACTAATATTTGTGTATAATAGACAATTCAGCACAAGTTTTGCGGAGCGCCTTCTAGAACCGAGCTTCTAAATATGACACATCTAGTGAGTTCATCTTCAGTGTATAGCGTGTGGTATCTGGCCCTATAAGTGTAAAGTCTGTATAAAGCTCAAATATGCTGAGAAATCATGAGCACTGTGTTAGGGATGTGAGTTCAATGATTTTCCTCTCAGCAGACTGATGTGTTGAAGAGGATGTCCTATTTGATTCTGTGATTAGGTGACTGAGTGGGATCAATGATTTTATGTGTAGTGTTGGAGCCCCCTCCTCCCCAAAGAGACTCTGACCTCAAAGGGACTCAGACCTTACTTGCCAACTCACAACTGTTTCCTTTATCTAACATGTTACCTAAACGTACCCCTTATAAACCATGTATACTCAAAACGCAACAAGCGCACAGCTGAGATAAGCATACGCAACACAATGAGGATGGGCGTGACTGAGTCAATCCCCTGCAAAACTGGAAAAACCGGGCCACGAAAACCAGACTCATCAACTGTCAAGCATTCCCCGCTTCAAGTCTCAATCATTTGAGCAAAACGAAGACTATTTAAGACTTAATTAACTAAAAAACTGCAAAGTCCTGCATCCTGACACGTTTGTTATGCCTTTGTTAGGTATGTAACAAAGTGTTCTGTGACTGTCTTGTGTTTATGTCTTGCTGCAGAACAAATTGCCGTACCGGGACAAATAAAAAGTCTAAACTAACATCGACTACGAGACTAAACTTTTGACCTTCTGCTCTTATTCGAAAGTGTGTATACATCCATATTGTGATATTATTGTGTATTGTGTTAACACTGTAGAAAGTAAAATCATTTTGAAACACTGTCCCCAATTTTAGGGACACCCAGCAGAATAGTAGCGGGCAGTGTGACCAGAAAAGCACCTTTTACGAATATCTCCAGGACTTATATCTCCTTAATAATAATTAAGAAACTAATTTCTGTGCTTGCAGCTTTCCTATAATATTGCCAACACATGGGGCCTTATGCAAGAAGATTTTCATATTCTTATGCTAAATCTCTATTCCTTTTTCAGAGTCAGATTCATTGTGTTTATGAGTCATGAAGATATTTATTATGAGTCATATTTCTGTAGCAATCTCTCTCTCTCTACCCTTTCTCCCTCTCTCTTTCTCTTCCTCTCCCCTAACTGGCAGTGTCAAATGGCGGCCCACCAGGAGCCAGCTCTGTCCGAGGTTTCTGCCTGTTTAAAGGAAGTTCTTCCTTCCTTCCATTTTCCAGAAAACAGGATGTGTACACCGCCCTTTAGTGTGTGAAGAGGCGGGGTCTGCAGAGTATAAACCCAGCCAACAGGCCTGGCTCCTCTGCATCCATCACTGCTCACCCTCAGACCTGAACACTGCAGCTCTCATTCATAGTTCAGCTCGTCGCGAAGGAAAACTGCAACCATGGCCATCGATAAAGTCAAAGTAGCTATTGGATTTATAGTTGCAGGGGCTCTGACCGCGGTGTTTGGAGCGGTTCTTCTCTTCGTGGGACCAGCGGTGATGAATGACCAAGTAATAAAGGTAAGTAATGGCATCATTTGAATACTTTCTTACACCCTTTCCTGTTTCATTTCAGTTGTCTTTATTAATAAAGGAGGTTTTATTCGGAACGTGTTCTTTATTCTTTGCTCAGTCAAATTATTTTACTTTGAACTAGGGCCGGGGCGATACGGAGAAAATCAAATATCACGATATTTTTGACCAACATTCCTCGATATCGATACCTCAACGACATTGTAGTGTTGACTTTTGGTGCATTCACAAAATATTTACACAATGAGATTTCAGATAAATAATCTTCAGTAATGTGGATATAATGACTACGTGGGTAAAGGCAAATAATAGAACAGCTAGAACAGTCTGGTAAGTTCAGAAAATGACATCACTTTACTGTTATGTAGCCTTTAAAACCAGGAAAAGACACTTATGTCATATTACGATATTACGATATCCAAAATCTAAGTCGATATCTAGTCTCATATCACGATAGCGATATAATATCGATATATTGCCCAGCTCTACATTGAACATTGTACCACACTCCACTTCCCTGAGGATTCATATTTGCATGTTTTGGTAACATTTTACTTGAAGGTATCTACATAAGAGTGACATGACACTGTCCATAACCCTAACCATAACTTGTCATGACAAAACCGAATCACACTAACTGACAGTTCATGGCAGTGTCATGTCACGCTTATGTAGATACCTTCAAGTAAAATGTAACCCATGTTTTTTCCTTAAAAATATTAAATAAAATAAAAATACACAAACTGTACTGTGTCTACATAATATAGATCGGATTCCAGGGGAAATTACAGCCCATTCCGTTATCCTTCTCCCCATATTTGCATGTTTATCGGGCATGTCATATAGTCTTAACAAAACCTAATGTGTGTTCCAGTTTTCTCGGTCATTCCCTGCCGATATCGCACTGACTTGTGCACCGTCGTGTACAAGCAGTACGAAGGTGTTAGACTATGCCACTCATTTGCACATGTAGGGTAAGGGTTAGGGTATTTACTGTTATTATATCACCCATAGTATAAAGTCTGTTTAGGTGTCACAGCTGGTGACTTTAAGGCGCAAACTAAATGTGTACAGGAAGCCTTTCTTGCCAAATGCAATTAGGATGCTGAATTCATTGCTTATATGTCGATGTAATATACATATAATAGTGGGGGGTCTGGGTGTCCTCCCCCCAGGGAAAGTTTGAGCAAAAGATTTAATTTCCTGCATTCTGACACAGTTTTATGCGCCAATTTACGGTGGAAATACCTTTATTTAGCCTAAGCGAAGAAGAAAAACACAGATGACAATTTAAAATTATAATGGAAAGTATGTTACATGCCATTGTGCATTTTTAAGTGAGTATACGGAAATGCTGGAGCTTTCTTGGTGGGTATACCTGCGTATCACGTACACTACACCGCTGTCTTATGCTGAAAAGGCTTCACATTGGAACCATTTGCAGGCTATTTGGTGTTAAAAAAAAATAGGCTACATCAGTGTTTTCAGCAGGAAGCACTACTGTTTTTGTACTTTAAGTATATTTTGAGGCTAATACTTTTGTATTTTTTACTAAGGTAAAGCTTTTAATGCAGGACTTTTACTTGTAACAAAGTATATCCCATGGGGTGTTATATTTACTTTGCAACGTCTGTGTATAGCCTACTTCACATGTGTCAAACTCAAGGCCCGCGGGCCAAATCCGGCCCCTCACAGATTTTGATCCGGCCCGCATATCAATTTAGGTTCACGATACATTTTGGCCCACCTAGTTTTTTGTAGTTTTTGCAATGCTTTGTTGCTTTTTCTGAAGTTTTTGTCACTTTTGCCGACGCTTTTGGCTTGTTTTTCCGATGTTTTTGACGCTTTTTTTGACCTTTTTTGTCACTTTTTTCTTTGATGGCTAAGTTACTTTATTGCTGACTTTTTGGGGTCTTTATGTTGACCAAACTGTAAGTGAGAAGGCTATATGAGACATGCAATAATACAGTCAAAGATCCTTGACTTTTTTGATGTGAATAAATTAAATGGCTGGCCTTAGATGTGATTCTTATTTTCCAGTGTGGCCCTTTGTGAAACTGAGTTTGACACCCCTGGCCTACTTCTTCAAGCAGTGTTGTATAATCTGGTTGTTTTAGAGGAGAATGAGCGGGAACTACATTTCCCAGAGTCCTCGGCGCGGCGGAGGCGTGACGAATGGTTTATAAATACGGCTACAGATCGAGATGGGGCAGAATGGATCTAAAGGTTTAAAAAAAAAAAGCCGGCCGGGCTTTAGGCTGTAAGCTTAAAACTACAGTATTTTATGTTGAGGTTTTATTGTAGTCTGTTGTCACAGTTAGCTAACTCTGTTTAGCCGTTTAGCCACGAAGCCTTTTTCTGGAGGTAAACAAGCTACAGACAGACACAGGTCACAGGCTGTCGGCTGTCAATAACAAGCTATGGCAATCGATAAATCCAAAGTCGCTATTGGGTTTATAGTAGCAGGGATCCTCACGGTGTTTTTTGGGACGGTTCTTACCTTTGTAGGACCAATAATCATCGACGAACAAGTAGTAAAGGTAAGCCAGCGTGCCGACATGGACATTTAGCATGTTTAACTTTACACAATACTATTTGAAGTTGGTTTCGACCCGTGTTTTAACGTGCCGAGTCAAGTTTTAGTCTGTGACCACAGCCGAACGTTTCAAAAAGCTTCGGACTGCTGCGTGAAATAAATGAATAAATGTTAAAAGGCGCGTGCAGGGAAACAAACTGTTAATAACTAATAATATGTATGCACTCTGGTTCCTGCCAGTTCAAGCTGTAGGCTATTCGTCATCGTTACCTTATCATAACAAGATGTGGCATATGCTCCTAAGGTCGTCCTTAAACACTGGCGTAAAAAATAAGACCTGTAAAGGACGAAAGTGAAAGATAGAAAGGTGTATTTTATTGTCTATAAGGGGACATTTTGCTTGGGCAATAGTGCTATACACACAGCTGCTGTCAATTTAAAACATTATAGTGGCCAAAAGACAGATACGTGGTACACCAAAACCACTATAATATAGTTACCTGAAACAAAATATATGTAAAATATTCCACATGCCCTGTGAGATAAAAGATATAAATATGCCTACATGTGCATTATGAGGAAGAAAATCAATCATAGCCACCATATTAGGCTACAAAGTGCATAAAACGTGATGAAACCGCGCATCCTTGCCTTTGAATTACGTAAGTAGGATCTACTTTTTTTCTATTTTTCTGTTATAGACGTTAAGAACGCTTGAAGCAGTTGTTTTTACATTTGCAAGAACATTTTACTCATCTACTCCACTTAGGAACTATTTTGACTAGGGGTGTGCAAAAAAATGTCATGCTTCAATTGCGATTCAAGCTCTACCGATTCAAAATCGATTCATATAATTTCAAATATCGATATATATATATATATATATATATATATATATATATATATATTAATTGCATGTCTAGTGCAATTGCCTGGGAAAAGTAACTACATTTACATACTGTGAACGTTTTTTAAATCGAATCTTGAGGCTAAAAATCGATATCGACAATTTCTGAATCGTGCACCCCTAATTTTGACATAACTTGTACCTTGAGTATTTCCATTTTGTGCTACTTTATTCTTCTACTCCAATAGTTGGAAGCAAATATTGTACTTTTTACTCCATTTATTTATTTAGTTTTACATAAAATGTGTTTTATACAGTCTATGGCTATGATGCAACTCACGATTCAAAACGACTTACTGTTTTAAGTTCACGATACGATAAAAACAAGCATTCTCAAGATTCAACTTTTTTTCGCTCCAATTTTCAGGCATTTTATTGGAAAACGATGAATTGAGAAAACAATTGTTGCATCCCCTTTTGTATGATTTTACCCTTCTTTCTCTCCCTTTCATGTCAGAACACAGTGATCGACCCAAATAATGAAATGTCCTACACCATGTGGAAGGACGTCCCCGTGCCGTTCTACATGTCTGTGTATTTCTTTAACATCCTCAACCCGAAAGAGATCCTGAACGGAGAGAAGCCCATGGTGGAGCAGAAAGGACCTTATGTATACAGGTACATCCAATACCTCCCTGAGAACAATGCTGAACCATGAACTATGCATGCTTTTTTTGCTGTATTACATTTGACTTTTGTTTTTAAGTCTGCTCTGCACACTGCCCTTCGTACCATGCCTTCATCTGGTTCCCTTTATGCATACACACAAACTACCCTGGACTACCCTAGACTGGACTGATTGGCACTGTTGGACTCCCGTACTGGCTATATTAGCCACCTGCCCATTTTGCTAGCTTACCTGTATGGTCAATACACCATGCTGTCGTTTTGTCTTTTAAGGACAGTTTTCAACTTTAACTTAAACTTTTCTTCAAGTCTTTAGTGTCTGTGTATAGTTAAGTAATGGTTGTTCTATTTTTTTAAATATTGTATTGCCTGTTGTACTTGAATAGATATAGAATTTGCACTGACACTATCTTGCACTAGGATACCATTGCACCTTTCTGCATTTTTTTTCCGCACCGCTCCTTTAAACATGCTACAATCTCACTTTACCGTAAGGGCACACTATTGATATCTTTCTTTGTATTTTTGTAGTATGTATGAATCGTGTGTGGATGTCATATGTCTGTGTGCCTATGTGTATGTATGTATGTTGTGTAGAAGCTATTGGACATCCTAATTTCCTTCGGGATAAATAAAGTATCTCTATCTCTATCTATTTGCCTATCAGCAGCACACTTTGTCCTGCAGCCTGTAAATATGTTGCAAGATGTTTACCCAGGTCCGTTCTTCTCTGCTTTTGCCTTCTCTACACGCCTACATTAAACTTCTTCAGAAACACAGTGGGATATGGTCCAAACATTGTTGTATAAGTATTCCATTTGTACAACGAGGGGTACGCTTAGAGGGTTAAACTCTCTAAAATAATTAGATAACACTTTATAATAACCATCATTAATAGATGGTAAATTGATAGTCAATTAATCTTTAGTTAAACAAGTTAGCTATTTTACTGTTAACAAACAATGAAATTATACATTTATTTTATTTTTATATATATATATATATATATATATATATATATATATAATGTCATTGTTAACAGTTAAATGACAATTACCCAAAGATTAATTAACTATCAATTTACCATCTATTAATGATGGTTATTATGTTTAAAGAAAAAAACGGCTGCACATAATGTTCTGAAGTGTCTGATATCGTTTATAGGCTGCAGAGTTTTAGTAATCATTGCATTAAAAAAAAAAAGCTTATTTATTTTTATATATATATATATATATATATATATATATATATATATATATATATATATATATATATATATAAAATTTATATATATATAATTTATATTTCTTTTAACTTATCGATCTTCTCTCATCTGGACAGTAAGGAGACAACATTCAGAGAGACTTTAGTGAGAAAATCTATCCATCTGAAGCTGTAACCGTGAATGTTTAATTATTAATATTGTCTTACTTATTTTTCAGAAAACATATTCAGAAAGACAACATCACATTTCATGCCAACGGCACCGTGTCCTACAGGGAGTACAGAAAGTACTTCTTTGAGCCGTCCATGTCTTCAGGGAACGAGTCCGATGTCGTCACGATTCCAAACATGTTGGTGCTGGTAAGACATCATTTCCCCTGCTGCATCAACGCACACTCTCTAGTTAATTCACTCGCAGTTACTGAGTTATTTTTATTTTTTTTTAGTACAGAAAAATACATTGCACATCTATTTTATAACGTGAGACAGGTGCGTTGGAGGGAGATAAGTAGGTAAAAAGTTGCAAAGAAACTCCTGCACACTGTCTAGCTTGCAAAAAATCAATTAAATAGTAGGCAACGTTTTAGGTACTAGACCATCATCTAGCAGAATGAATGAATGAATGAATGAATGAATGAAGGCTCACTGGCCCATAGGTAAGGTAGTCACTAAGATCCACAGATACAGTTTATCTTAAGGATGCACTGTCTCATGTACTGTATGTTTAACTTTAAAGCATGCCAACAAGGAATTGTGTAGCTTAGTTTTCTATGCACTAAAAAGGCATAAAGGTGTATAAAGGCTTAAGGCTTTTCTTGTAGGCCCAGTTAAAGATGGAACTTAAGGGGCGCCTGGATAGCTCACCTGGTAGAGTGTGTGCTCCATGTGCAAAGGCTCAGTCCTTGTCGCAGAGGCCACAGGTTCGACCCCGACCTGTGGCCCTTTTGCTGCATGTCATTAACCCTCTCTCTCTCTCTCTCTCTCTCTCTCTCTCCCTCCCTCCCCTTTCACATCTTCAGCTGTTAAAATGTCCAAAAAATAATAATAATAATAAAAAAAATGCAACTTAATTATATAAAATAGGTAGCAGGGGGTCCCTGCTCCGTCCCTCTTTCAAGCTGAATTTATGGTCGAGCGGTGTTCCAGGCATGAGCTGCGAGAGCCATAAAATGACGTCTCCACGGCTGTAGTTTCCAGCGCGAAAGGCTCTGCAAGCTGTTGCGGCGCGTGGTCATGCACCTTTGGAATTTTGACTTCGACAGTCATTTTGATTTAGAGATAAACAACAGTCATGTCAGTGATTAGAGTAGATAACGTCGGCGTTTGTCATGGATGTGTTTACTACTGTCGCCAGGAAGCCGCTTCTCTTTACTTCCAGTCTCTTCTTCTTCTCTACTACTTCTTGCTTATTTACAGGTTATTTTTGTCTGTACGCCCTATGGTGGTTGGGAGGATACTGCTCGTCTCCGTGCATGCTCGTAGCATCTACGGCGGCCCGCGCGCTTCGTCACGCTCCAGTATACCCGATGCTTCAGATATGTAGGGCTGTCCTCGATTGAAGAAATTCTTAGTCGACTAACTCATTCAATTGTATCGACTAATCAATTAGTTGATTTAATCGACAGATCTGTAAATCTGATTTTCTCCGCAAAGAGTCACGCAAAAGCAACACTTTAATTCTTGTGTTTACCAGAGATGTGCTCGTATGTTTCTTGGAAATAAGTCATTCAGCATGAAAAAAAACATCAAACATGACTAATGGACTAAAGAGATCTAAGATGACTTAGACCAAAACGACCGATTAGTCGACTAATCGACTAAAAGAGAGCAGCCCTACAGATAAGGGTTCGTTGGCTTAAAAAACGTTAAACCCCTGCTCTAAAGTATCGATATCGAAAAATGCCTCATCATTCAATACTTAAGGAGCAAATCTCATCAGTGTCAGTGAGCCAATCAGCATGCAGCACGCTTCTACCAATATTTAATGTCTGTGATTGGCTGTCTAACGTTACACGTTGTAAAGACACGCAGGAAAAACTCTACGTTCCACAGAGACGGGCTCACGTAGTAGAAGCTGAAAAAGACATAAAAAGATTTGTGCTGTAATGTTGTAATTTCTTCAATTTATAAAATTGGTATCAAAAAAAGGTATCGTTTTAGTACCGGTATCGAAAATCTCTGATAGATAACCAGGCCTGCTCCCATCTGTGTTTTCAGGGTGCAGCCATCATGATGGAGAACCTGCCCTTCCCGGTGCGTCTAATGATGAGCGCCACCTTCAAGACTTTCAAAGAGGGGCCCTTCCTGACCAAGGCAATAGGGGAGCTGATGTGGGGTTATGACAGTGGTCTGGTTGATTTCCTCAATAAATACCTGCCCGGCATGCTGCCCACATCGGGGAAGTTTGGACTCTTTGCTGACGTGAGTGTTTAAAATGATTTGTTAAGTCTAGTTGGTTATAACCTTAGTTTGCATTGCCTGGCCGATCTCCACAGCGCTGTGGAGTAAGGTCTGGCTACACCACACATTTCTTTAACCCAATCACCAATTAGGGCTGCACGATATGAGGAAAATAGTTGTTGAATATCGCGATAATGATGTTAATTGAACGCAATAATTAAACAGATATTAAAGTGTACTAAGTTCTGCATTTCTGCAGCTTTCAGTATTCTGCTAAAACAAAACAAATTGCTCGTTGAATTTAAAACCAAATGAAAGGAAATCATTTCCAACATTCTTTTAGGGCTGGGCGATATGGAGAAAATCAAATATCACGATATTTTTGACCAAATACCTCGATATCGATACGTCAACGATATCGTAGTGTTGACTATCGGTGCTTTCACAAAAATATTTACACGATGAGATTTTAGATAAATAATCATCAATAATGTGGATATAATGACTAAGTGGATAAAGGCAAATAATTAGAACAGTTACAAAAGTCAGGTAAGTTCAGAAAAGTACATCACTTTACTGTCATTCATACATACATACATACATACATACATACATATATATAATTCCGGGAGTAACTTAAATATCTTTGGGTTTTGGACTCTTGGTCAAACAAGGGATCAGAAGCTCCTGCAGATAAAGTGTTCAACTATATCTTTATTTAGTTCAACGGCTCCGACACCGGCCTGTTCACCATCAACACCGGAAAAGACGACATCAGGAAAGTCCACAAAGTGGACTCGTGGAACGGCCTGACGGAGGTGAGATGCCAACGCCACACCTGCAGGTTTTATCATGTACAGTACAGTATGATCTTCACACGGACCTGACTTGACTTGTCGTCTCTGTCGGTAGCTGAACTACTGGAGGACTCCTCAGTGTAACATGATCAATGGAACAGCTGGACAGATGTGGCCTCCCTTCATGACCAGAGAGAGCACGTTACCTTTCTACAGCCCCGACGCCTGCAGGTGAAAGTGTTTCCCACTCTTTCTCGTTTCTTTTATCGCACAATTCTTTTCGCGTGCTTATGGAAAAACCCTGTTTGTTTTATTTGTGTTTTTTCAGATCCATGGAGCTTGTTTACCAGCGTGACGGACAGATGAAGGGTATCCCTCTGTATCGATATGTTGCACCCAAGACTCTGTTCGCCAACGGGACGGATTACGCTCCCAATGAAGGCTTCTGCCCCTGTAGGCAGTCCGGTCTGCTGAACGTCAGCAGCTGCCGACACAGTGAGTTAACGTGTACACATCTCTAAAGGTCACGTACGTGACAACGCAGCATGTTGTTCATTGTGTGAATTATGGTTCCATTATTTGAAAATAGATGATAAAGCAGGGGATGCTTCAGGACCAGACTGAAAAACTTTTCTAACAGTTTGGACTTGCAGTGAATAAAGAGAGAAAACCTGCACTTAACCTTTTCACAGGCATTTTGTATTCAGTTAGACCGATATCGTGGTGTATCATTGTAGGTTTGTCTAGCAATGTATCGATTATCACAGAATTTCTGTATCGTGATATTATCGGTATCGTGAGCCATGTATCGTATAGTATCGTGAGGTGCCCTGGGATTCCCACCCCTAGCCTTGTCCGTGTTTTCATCTTAAACTTTGACTTTCTCACAGTGTGTTTTCACTTCATCAAAGTTAACTAGAACATTTTGGTCGCCTAAAAATGTCTATGTGTAAAAATAGGCATCTTTCCTTTAGCGTTTAGCGGCGCGGTGAAACCATAAACAACAATGGCCTGGCAGCGTCATTCTCCCCAGCTCCACCGTCTTGTCCAAAAATCATCACACTCGGTTCCAAAAAAAACAAGATTCCCAAACTCGAGGCTCCAAAACTGCAGTCCTCAAACCAATGGCTGACATCACGGCTGCTACGTCCACTATTTTTACAGTCCATGTACTTAAGTAGAGTACATGACTATATGTACGTAAAGATCTATATCTGGTGACAGCTTTATAATAATTCCACAATTTCTTTTTCGATTTACAGACTCTCCAGTCTTCATCTCTCATCCTCACTTCTTCAATGCTGATCCTGTGCTGCTGGACTACGTTCTGGGACTTAATCCCACAGAGGACGAGCACGGCCTCTTCATAGACATCCACCCTGTGAGTATACTGTACACACACACACATACACACACACACCTGTCCAGAGCGATGGCCGTCACGGAGTAAATGCTGGCGAATATGGCTGCAATGCGGAAGAAGTTGTGGAAGCGGCAGTAAACTAAACGCTGACATGGCCAGCCTCGGCGAACGCAAGGTTCTCCTGCAGCACGGGGAAGAGTTAAACGTGTTGATATATAACGTTAATGTTATGTTAACATTGTTATTAGGGCTGGGCAATATATTGATATTATAGCGCTATCGATATATGAGGCTAGATATGGTCTTAAATTTTGGATATCGTAATATCCTGATATGTGTGTAAGTGTTGTCTTTTCCTGGTTTTAAAGGCTGCATTACAGTGACAGAGTGATGTAACACACCAGGCTGTTCTAGCTGTTCTGTTATTGGCCTTTACCCACAGTTATTATTTCAGCATAACTAATGATTATTTATCAAAAATCTCTTTGTGTGCATATTTTGTGAAAGCCCCAATTGTCAACCCTACAATATCACCACAATATCGATATCGAGGTATTTGGTCAAAAATATCGGGATATTTGATTTTCTCCATATCGCCCAGCTCTAATTGTTATTACCATATCGGTTTCTAAAACGTTGGAAAAGCTAGAGCAGATAAAAAAAATAGTTAACACTCAAAAAGCTTAAAGACAAAACTTGCACACACAGTCGGACTTCCTTTTGAATCCCGGCTCACATCAACTGCATGAAAATAACTTATCGATGCAGCTCTTCTAGGCCGATCAAAAAAACAAACTGACAACAAACAGACCCCCTTTCTGACGGGGAAGTGAAGCCATTATATCTTTCTATGGTCTCTTGATAGTGTTTTGTACTCATATCAACAGAGTTGCGTGCATTCATAGAGACGTGTTGGTTAAAAATTGTCATGTCCGGGCAAAAGAGGACGTTTGGTCACCCTAAGCTAAACTGTCCCTGAGAGAAGAACCTGACTGATCTCAACGTTATGTGTTTTTTTTTTATTGCTCTGCCATAACCGTTAATGTGCACTGATGATTATTACAACATTGTTTAAATGATTTAGATATGCTGATAACTTTGATCCAACTTGCCATGACTCAGCTCGTTCTGAACACCTTACACAACTCCGCTCGTGTAAATGTGACCGTAGGAGGCTGCGACCTGCACTGTGATAAGGTAATTGGAAATTGGGCTATTTCTCCGTAATTGCCGTCAATAAGGGTTGTTAAAAAACTTTTATTATGGTTTAATAAGATAACAGTTTGTTGCTGTGCAGATTAAATGTCCCATGAGCTGGTTCCAAGAGGAGGAAGAAAAGATTGATATAAAGTTAATAATTAAGGGAAATCAAGTGGCGCTGGAATTTTTTAACACTACAGATTGGTTCCCAAAGTAGCGTGATTTGAAGGCAGGTCATTTTATTAATCTAGCACAATTCACACACTAGAGTAATTCAAAGTGCTTTACAGAATCCAAATAATTTAACAACAATTAGGGCTTCTCCATTATGGGGAAAAAAACTCAAATTATAATTATTTTGTTCAGTATTGAAATCAGGATTATTTAACAGGATTACTCGTCGACTTTTGGAAAGATGTTAAAAAACAGTTAAACCCATTAATAGTGAAAACACCTTGAACTGTGATATTTCCCTTATTGAATTCCCCTTCAGAACTAGTCTAGGAAAACCCTGATGAACTTCCGGCAAATTTGAGATTTGCTCTGCAAGTCAGTCTGGCCAAGAGCCCATTCAAGCCCATTTCCAATTTTTTCCAAATCGAGGCACCAATCACAACCGCTGAGGCGCGCTTTACACGATGACCATAGCGCAGCAACCCGTTGATGCCGCTGTCGCTGCTTAGTCACCCGGATCGTTGGTCTGATTGGTTGAAGGTCTATCCAATTGCCCGCCTTCCCCAGACCCACTCTCAGTTACAACTGAGAGTGGGTCTGGTGTCAACCAGGCTACTTCAGAACAAAATAAGACTTTACTTACAAAAGGTAATGTGCAAAAATAATAGTTTTTTTCTCGATTACATTGTCTTTGTGATCGTCGCCGAATGTGCGAAATTCTTACAACAACAAAATATACAGAGACCCATTAACGGTAAATACAAGTTAAAAAGCACATTTAAATAACACATTGCCGCTCTACCGTTGCCTCCATAGGTAGGGCTCTTAAAAGTTGCCAAAACTTCTGAGAAAGTTGCTAAGTTGGCAACATTGTTAACTCTTAAAGCTCAATGGTGTTTTAAGCCCCCAACAAAGACTTCAAGGCAGCGCTGCGACCGTCGACTTCAATTCAAGGCACCTAACCCTAACCATTTTTTCCTGTATCTCGCCCTCCCCCACTGAATACATTTATTAAAAGATGCCTGTGTGAATGGTGGAAGGTCCTGCAGTTGTGTGGCAATGACTGTGTCGTAGTGGTCCCTAAGTATGTTCATGATATTGTGCATCCATGTGTCGGTGTTGAGTTTAACCAGGTCCAATGTGTTATTGTTCGGTGAAGAGGGTTTGATGAAAGATGTGAGTCTATTAATTTGCCTCATCATTCCCTGTGGGAAGGTGCCTATGTGCAGTGTGTTATTTATGATTTCTGAGTGGTGGATGGCCTGTAGAAGTTTGAAATGTGCAACCCTGCCATTGCCTAATCCTAGTGCCTTCCAGGCAACGATGTTGGAGGGCTTAAAACACCAAACACCACTCGTAAACCCGTCTATTAAACAGCCTTTAAGGGATTGCTTACTCTAAGCCAGGGGTTCTCAAACTTTTTTCAATAACGTACCCCCTTTTGAATTGTGTTTTTAAGCCAAGTACCCCCTGACCAGCGCAAAACATTTTTACATCTATATAAAGAGGAACAATACAGTGTCGGCAGTGATAGATTAACCAACAACTGAAAAACCTTTAAATGCTACATTTCAAATGTTCATATCACTTAATTCATTCATTATTACAGTATAATTATTTTAGGAATTATGCACCACATATTTTTAAATGAGCATTTTGCAAAAAAAGATCACGTACCCCCTGCATTACTCCAAAGTACCCCCATTTTAGAAACGCTCTAAGCGATACACACCCACAGGTTGTGTCCATCTCAAATTAACTGCCAAGGTAATGCCTGCTGACTTGGAACCTTCAAATAATTTTAGCGTGTAAGTGTGTTTATGTATGTGTTTGCCAGGATACTGCTGTACGGTGAGAATGAACTTCTGGGGCTCAGGGACATTTCATTTCCTGCAGGTTCAAGCAGTACATTTCATTTCCTGCAGGTTCAAGCAGTACATTTTTGATTTCCGTCAGATGTTCCCAAACATGAAAGCCGGGTATTTGTGTCACTGAAGGTTGAAATGCCTGCGGAAACATTGTGGCACGAAAGCGCTGCAAGAAAGCAGTAATGATGTCAGTAGCTGTTTTTTGGCACGAGCGAACCGGCATTTTTTTCATGTCGCATGGGGGGGGCGGCACGAGAACTTAAAAAGAAACCGGTCAGGACAAAGTGGGGAACGGGGGACCACAAGCCTCCTTGAGCTCATCACTTTTATGCATGATAAGGATCTATCGGATATCTACCCCAACTTCTGGACTGCTCTGAGGATTGCACTTACTCTGCCAGTCACTGTGGCTCAAACAGAGAGGAGCTTTTCAAAAGTTGATCAAGTCGTACCTGAGGTCAGCCATGCCCCAGGAACAGTTCACTGGCCTTGCTGTCATCAATATCAATCGGTCAATAGGGGAGCAGATTTCATACGATGACATCATTGATGATTTTGCATCAAGGAAGGCCAGAAAGTTCAGGTTTAAGTTTTAGTGTGTTTTTTCTGTTCTTAGTGCAATAGTGTAATAATTAGCTAGATTCTCTTTAGTGTGTCTTCACATTTGTGTGATGAAGGATTTGTGCTATTTAGAATATTTATTCTATATTCTTTTTGTATATTCTTAATATTTTATTTATATTATTGTTGCTCTCTGCTCTTGTTACATTTTTTATGATTGTATATTTTTTTGTGTGTACACATTTATGTAAATAGTGTATATTTATTTTAAGTTATGATATCCTACAGTACAGGCCAAAAGTTTGGACACACCTTCTCATTCAATGCATTTCCTTTTTATTTTCATGACTATTTACATTGTAGATTCTCACTGAAGGCATCAAAACTATGAATGAACACATATGGAATTATGTACTTAACAAAAAAGTGTGAAATAACTGAAAACATGTCTTATATTTTAGATTCCTCAAAGTAGCCACCCTTTGCTTTTTTATTAATAAGGGAAAAACTTCCACTAATTAACCCTGACAAAGCACACCTGTGAAGGTAAAACCATTTCAGGTGACTACCTCATGAAGCTCATTGAGAGAACACCAAGGGTTTGCAGAGTTATCAAAAAAAGCAAAGGGTGGCTACTTTGAAGAATCTAAAATATAAGACATGTTTTCAGTTATTTCACACTTTTTTGTTAAGTACATAATTCCATATGTGTTCATTCATAGTTTTGATGCCTTCAGTGAGAATCTACAATGTAAATAGTCATGAAAATAAAGAAACACATTGAATGAGAAGGTGTGTCCAAACTTTTGGCCTGTACTGTATACAGTACTGTCATTTTTTGTGCAGAATTGCGTTCTTTGTCTTTTGGCAATGTTGGACGTGGAGATTGTCCACCTTAAAAAGTGTTTCCTGTTCTAATTGCAATAGTTAAATAACTGGATTCTCATTTGTGCAATTGAGAAATATAATTTTCTATTTCACTTATGTTGTTATAATAAAATATAACCGTTAACTTTTAACTTTTTTGGGGGGGGGCGTGCACGCTCGTCATTCAATGTAGAACCGCCACTGAATGATGTCCAAGCCTTTTGTATAAAAAAAAGTCAGATTTATGAATTGCAACCAACATACAATAGAAGATAACAGAACAACGCAAATGTATGATTTTTAAATTCTGCGCCCATTGCTGAAACAAATACGCCAGGAAAAAATCAGAGAAAAGACCGAGACAGAGTAGTGGATCCAAATTTGCCTCACTGCCAGCTACAGAAAACCCTCCCTGGTTTTAATAATTGACAGACATTAACTCCAGTCCGTTGGGTCTGAGCTGGAGGTCTGGACCGGGCTGCACCACAATTTGATCCAGATGTTTTGACTTCACAAATGTTTCTTTCTCAAACTATTGCTTTCCCATTGGTTTTCCTGCAAGCTGGCTCAAAGAAAAGAGAAGTTAAACGTACAATAAACTATGCAAATTTACCATAATTCTCACACCTGCTGAGTTAGTAGATGTGTGCCGCCGGAGGTTCCACCGGATGTCCCTTATTTTCGGTCGGATGTCCCGTCCCCTTCCTCTGTCTCTGTGTTGGCGTTCTAACCTCCGGTGGATTTGTGAGGACTATGGTTAACTGCTCCTCAGATCTCTGCAGGGTAGATCCAGACAGCTAGCTAGACTATCTGTCCAATCTGAGTTTTCTGTTGCACGACTAAAACTACACGTGTTCCAACAAAACAAGTTCCTTCCCGAGGCACTGTTGTTCCGTCCGGCGCTAAGCACCGTCCTAAGACGATCGTGATTGGTTTAAAGAAATGCCAATAAACCAGAGCACGTTTATTCTCCCATCCCGGGAATGCTGTGTGGACTAGCCAGACCCTCCTCTGCAGCACTGTGGAGGAAGAACTGGCAATGTGAGACTACCTCCACCGGTGCGTAAGCGAGCACATTCAGTGTGTTCACCAGGAAAAAGCTTTTGTGCCAGCTGGGCTAGGCCGGCGTTGTCATTTGCTTTCGTCTACTTTTTTAGTTGTGTTGAATGAATGTGAGTGTAACGTTCGGGTGTCCACGCACTTTCGGCCGTGTAGTGTTTACTGTGTTGAGGAGAAACTCTTCGTAGCTGAAATCACTCAAAGCCTGGCTGGCACTTTGTATAGGGCCTTGGACAGTTATAACTAAGACAACGAATGTTGTTCTCACTGTTACATCTCACTTATTGAGTTTTGTGTTAGGTAGTGGAGTCCTTGGGTGAACTATTTGATGCTAAAACTGGATCGTACTTCTCTAAAATCATCAAAAGATCACCAGAAGAATCCCTAACGCATGAGGATTTCCTTCTTTTGTTTTAGGATTTTCTGTTACATGGGAACATTTGTCATGTTCAAATACAAATTTAATGAAGTGAACACTGACAGATTTTAGTATTTCCCATGAGGTTTAACATGTTTTTTTTTGTGTGTGTCTTTTTCTTTCCAGCTAACGGGCGTTCCTCTGAATGTGTCCATCCGCCTGCAGCTCAACCTCTATATGAAGAGAGTGTCAGGAATTACGTAAGGAAATAATTCCCTAATCTACCATCATGCCTATAACATTTGGCATATATTGTGTTTGCATCTGTTTGTATCGTTCAATATGACAGGACACTTCCTGCTTTCCTTTGCATTCACCATGCAACCTTGGAGTTTAAAGCGAAATGTTTTGCCTTTGTAGAGAAACTGGGAAAATTTCTGAGGTGGTGATGCCAATGATCTGGTTCGAGGAGGTAAGCGAATTGCTAGAAAGTGCTTACTGTCCAATTTTTCCCATGTTTCATCACGGTTTCTTCTTTGTTGGGGATATTTGCTTTGCTTCAGTTTCCACAAGAGTTGCCAGAGTTTGAAAACTAAAATATCCTGTTTCTAATTTAGGCCTCAAAGTCTCAAAAGGAATCAAACTAGGCAATACATCATGCAGAAAGTTTGATAGTTTGTCTGTATTCTGACAACTGAACATGTAACGTAGTGTTTGCACTTTGTATGTTAGTTCAGCATTTTCTCCTTAAAGATAAGAAGTTAACAAGTCCGCTTGTCTCTTTCCATTTAAACTCGGGCAAATTCTTAAAAGAGTGGCTCCTGGCCGCTGATAACCCCATTAATTGTGCATCAATTGCCATCGCTATCTGCCCCGTCTCAAGGTCCGATTCACAAAAGATATTGCTCTAATGATATTACAGCGCAAACACGCCCATACAGTTCTGCAGCTGAGTGTAATTTGCCCTTTTTCTTTTTCCTTCTTCTTCTTTTATGTCTGATTGTTATTATCCATGTGACAAAGTATGAAGGTTGCCTTTGTGCAGCAGAACATAGAAAATGTTCAGAGAGCAAAACTTCAGGCGTGGAATCAAAAGTGACAGATTTAAAGAGTAACTGTGTTTTTCCAGTCCAGTATTAAGCAAGAAAAAACAAGCTGCAACATTAACGGGCACACCGTCAGTTAGCGTCCACTAAAAGTTCAGTTTTTGCCGCTGACAGGCTCAGATTATTATTCTAAGTGTGTGACAACATTATGGAAAGGATCCTTACAGAGATAGACCTTTCTGTTAAAGAGTAAGATCCTTTTTGTTTAACATGAAACAGCCCCGAAATCCAGTGGCGGCTGCTGGTCTTTCAAAGAGGGGAAGCTCATTTTCGGCCTACATCAAAAAATCCAATTTAGTGCTCCTGAATTGTACCTGCACTATCCACATAGCGAACATAATCAGTTGTTTCATCCACCTGCCATCCCAAAACGGGAGCATCTGGAATTTCATCTCTGATCTCATCCGAAACGGTGGCTGCAATAGCAGAGGTCAAGTCATTTTGAATAGTATGGGACAGAAAACCCAGTTGAGGACTCCAAGAGTGTGGACAGGACAGAGTCATATTTAGCTAATGTTTCTGTGAACTCCCTGTAATTCCCCTTGTTGGATGATTCACTACTCTCATCTTGTCCCCTAAATGACCGCTCCTGCCAAGCAAGGATGTCACATCAATGAGGTGGTTTACTGTTATGTTTGACTGTTTTATTATGTTTAGCCACTTGAATGCGAGCACCACCCTAAGGAGTGCATTTCAGCCTTTGCGGTTGCTTTGTGAATTTGCCACTCAGTTGTGAAAAAAACCCAAAGTTATTGTATAATTCTGTAATCCACCACTATGTATTGTTGACATTTCCTCCTCAGAGCGGCTACATAGACGGCCCCATCCTCACCAACTTCCACACAAACCTGGTTATCCTGCCGTCTGTGATGGAGTACATGCAGTACGGCTTCATCACCCTCGGCCTGGTTACCATAGTAATCGCCGCCCTGGTGCATCACAAAGTGAAGGTAAAGCTGCCGCACAGCATGCAGGCTGCTGTGTGCCGTTATGCTTTTTTTTTTAACTGCATGTATCACTTCGCACAGTTGCACACGTTCTCCCGTAAACAGATGGAAAAAGCAGCAGGAGGGGAATTCACTGAGGGTGCACTGATAATATGGTATTAAGAGTAAAGCTTAGATCATTTATCTTCAATATATTATTAGTCTAACCTGGTTTTGGTTTATGTTTGTGTCATTTCCTGCTCAAACAGCAAATAAAAAAGGTTCAGTACTGCAGTATGAATACACAGTTTCTTAAAAACATGGCATCAAATCGGTTTTGGCTTAATCATGTTCTTAAAAGGTTCAAAAAGTTTACATTAAAGGACAATTGCATTTTATTACAACACTGGTAAACAATATGACTGATACGAATTATGAACAAAACTACAAAACCAAGACCCAAGTTGTAACAAACCAGAGTTGGCTCAAAGTTTAAGTCTGATTTCCGAATTATTGGTTTTTCTTATCGTCAACAAATCTTCACAAAAAGACTCAAACCAACAATGTGTTAAAAATACCCCGCAGATATAATAAAAAATAAGTCTCAGTAATTTCCTAAAACGGCTGCTCACTGTTGTTTTTTAATCAAACAAACAGGAGGAAGCTACGTCGTCTTAACCCTTGTGTTTTCTTCCTGTCGAACATGTCACTGTTTGTTTTTCTGGGTCATAATTTAAAATTAAGACTTTTTAGTCGTCTTTTCACAATGTTTTTTTTTGTTGTCACTTTTGTTTAAAGTTATTTGTCACTTTTGTTTAAAGTTTTTGTCTCTTTTTTTTTTTTTTTTTTATAAAACACCCAAATTCAATGAAAGTAGTGAACTGATCATTTATTTTACTTGTGAAGAGCGATGTAGGGAACGATCCATGTTATTTTTTTGGACAATTTGGTTGAAAGAAACCCCGATTTCTGAAATAGAAAGTTTTGTGAAAATGGGTCAAATTTGACCACGAGGACAACAGGAGGGTTAAATGCAATAGAACAGTACTTTGAAGTGGCACGTTTTTGTATAATGACCCATAAAGTATTGATCAGTGAGCTTCAGAGGTGCCGGGCTTACTGTTTCCAGTCTTTATGCTAAGCTAGGCTACCTCCTGGTCGTACAGATACAGTATGAGAGTGGTTTCAATCTTCTCTTCTTTAAGAAAGTAAATGAGCATATTTCCCAATAACTTAAGAAACATGTCCAGTAGCTGAAAGCTGAATTATGTCAGCGTCATCAGTTAGTTTGTGTTATGTGTTATGAAACGCATCACGCTTCATGTTGTATAATCCCATAAATCAGACGGTAAAAGTTAACGAGTGTGTTATCAGCCAGTGTTGACATGACATTATCACATCACTGCTGTAGTGTTTTTATGGTCTGGTGTATCAGCGGCCCGTTAACAACACTGACAGTGAGACAACATGTTTGCTTAGAGGTTTAGACTTCAGTGAAATAATTTTTTTTTTTGTGCGCTGGCAGGTTTTTAATATCGTGATTAAAAGTTGGTTTTGATGCTTTATGTTTGCAGAGGTCTCGTACCGATTTGACAATGACTTCCACAGGAGTGGACAACCCTGCGGTGTGTGTAAAACTCTCAGCTCCTAAACAATCTGATCTCAATCAAAAATCCAAAATTACGTAATTTTTGCTTGGTTTTTTAGAGATGTGATTTTTGTCTTTAAAACGAATCATTGTTGTACATATATTTTAGTGATTTCTTCTTAATTATAAGAGTTGCCGTCCATGTGTATTAATTGATTTACGAAACTGCTGCGTCACAGCTGCTTTTGGATCATGCTTCATCAGATTTACAGCTTTCAGGGGCTTGTTAAGTGGGTTAAAGAGTTAGTTTGTTTAGTTTTGCAGTAGCTATAATGTTGAGCTTTATCGTCCTCTGAGCATCCTTCAACGTAGTCTCGCTTGGCCAGACCTTCCTCCACAGTGCTGTGGCGGAGGATCTTGCGAGTCAACACACAGCATTCCAGGATGGGAAAATGCTCTGGTTTATCGGCATTTCTTTAAACCAATCACAATGGTCTTGGGCAGCGCTGAGCACCAGGCAGAGCAACAGTGCCTCTGCAAAATAGCCTCGGGAAGGAAGTTGTTTTGGTGGAACTTGTGTACGTTCAAAAGTAGTTTTAGTCGTGCAACAGAAAACTCAGATTGGACAGATAGTCTAGCTAGCTGTGTGGATTTACCCTGCAGAGATCTGAGGAGCAGTTAACCATAGTCCTCACAAATCAGCCAGAGTTTAAAATACCAACTCAAAGAAAGTGGAAGGTAACGGACATCCGAAATGGAACGTCGTGGATATACAGTAGACTACCTTCAACTAGACTTGACGATTAGGGAAGGGTATTGTTCTATACCGCTGCCGATACCAATACCGTGACTTCGATGCAGATTCCTAAACGATACTTTTTCCATACACATTTGATAAAACAAAATGCAGCACAAATCCTTTTTATTTATATTTCAGCTCCTACTAACGTAGAGTGTTTCCTGCGTGTCTCTATGACGTATAACATTAGACCGCCAATCACAGACATTATTAGACCTTGGTATGAGCATGCTGCGTGCTGATTGGCTCACTGACGCTGATGAGATTTACTCCTTAGGGAATTGAAATTGGGTATTGAATGTTGAGACATTTTTCGATACTCGATACTTATTAGGCAATTCAGTCGGTGCCAAAAAAGTATTGAATATTGTACCCAGCCCTAGAGATGATGAAGAAGTTTTCTCAGATAAACCCCTGACAATGTCCAAAAAATCAGGTCCGATAATTGTTTACCTTTCACACATGAAGCATACAATGAAAGATTGTCCATGTCAGACGTGTTTCTGCTTCCTGAAAATCCTCTGTTTGGTTAGAGCATGTAGGCGGCAGAACATGAGACGGACATTTTCGTTGCCGTCTTTGTGTAAATCACCCTTTTTCTACTATACCCTCCGATGAAGGGCTCGGCAATATATCGATATTATATCGATATTGTGATATGAGACTAGATATCGTCTTAGATTTTGGATATTGTAATATTGTGATATGACACAAGTGTTGTCTTTTCCTGGTTTTAAAGGTTGCATTACAGTAAAGTTATGTACTTCTCTGAACTTACCAGACTGTTGTAACTGTTCTATTATTTGCCTTTTCCAATCCCCACTTAGACATTATGTCCACATTACTGATGATAATTTATCTAAAATCTAAGTGTGAAGATATTTTGTTAAAGCACCCTAGTCAACCCGATATCGAGGTATTTAGTCAAGAATATCGGGATATCTATCTTCCTCTCTATCGCCCAGCCCTACTCGGATGTTTGTTTTGGTTTTGCCTAAATCAATAGAACCGTCTCACTCCCACTCACTCGCTGTGAATTCTCCGAGCTGCTCTATTCACACTTTGGAATATTACACAGACTTTCTACTCAGCTGGCAGGGTAAAGACTTAAAGTTTAATGTCTGGTCTAACTAATTCGGGCATTTGTGTTGTCACATACAGCTATGCCAGGTAACTTCTAGATAATTTCAGGTGTGCAGCGCGCTGTCAATTGACAGAATTTGGCAATTATTTTGAAAATAAAGTACAGGTAATTCAAAAATCCATTTTAGACTATTTTAAATGTGAATAATTCTTATCTTCTATGATATCGAACTAAACATCTTTGGTACCGCTGGTTTACAGAACAAGTATCATGAATAGGTTAGCATGGACTTTGGGAAACTGTGGTGAGAATTCCCTACTATTTTTAAACATTATTACAACTCCATAGATTCATCGATTAATTGAGAGAAAATTGTTATTTGCAGCACTCCACAATGCACAACCGATGAAATTGCGAGATGTGAACAGATTTCTAGAAAAGTTCCAAGTCCAACTGCAGTTAAATTTTGATCACACGTGAGAGCAGTTTCACTGTCTGAACATCACGTTCACCGAGTAGTTTAATGTTCGCCAGTTAGCCCAACAGTTTGTGCTACACAAACACAATCCTAATGCGAGGATAATCTTTGTAATGGCTAAATATTTATATATATATAAATAGCTCTTGTGTTTTTGGGGGAAGCCTTTAAATAAGAAACTCCCTTCATGATGTAGAATAAAATACACTTTATTGTCCTCAATGGTAAATTTGTCTTGGGCATAGCACTACAATCTGTTGCTTTACAACACAAACATGTCACAGAGAAACCATTCTTAAATCAACATAAAACAACATAAGATCAACAAAGCATCTTAGTTTAGTTCAGTTCAATTGTATTAATATAGCACAACCATAGCTGACCAAAGTGCTTAACAAGCTCAAAAAACCCCAAATGATAATATACACAAAAAATACATATAACAAACATATACAATACAAAATAACCAACAGTAGAAAAAAGGACAAGGTGTCAAAGCTCAACTTGAATTGAAAGCCAACGAATAGTAGTGGGTCTTAAGCAAGGACTTTTCAGGAACGTTTCAGCGCTCCGAGCTGTTCTTATATGAATAGGTAAACTATTCATATTCATAGGATATGAAGGAAGAACACAAATGACTGTACAGCCAATACAACATCTTAAAAAGTGACTAATAATTAAAGTGCAAAAAGTGCTGGTGTATTTATTGCACTTTGCTCCGTTGTGCTAAGATTTACTATTGGAGTTCAGCAGCTCGATGTAACATTTGTTGATCCTCATCATAAGTCTCAGTTGGTCAATTTCAAGCATATTTCAGGTTTCGTTCATTATTTTGCTGCATGTTAATCTGACCATTTAAAAGGGCTGCGGAAGCAAACAGACCGAAAACACTTCACATTTAATTGTGTATGTTGAAAAGAGGCTGAACTAACCAATCACACTCTGTCTAAATTGACTGCATGGTTGAATCCGATTATACCCAGCAATGAGTCCTTTGCATGAATTCTACTATCCCTGCACACCCAAAATCTAAAATACCACTTTATGCTGCTTGTTTTCATGACGCAACGACTCAAATCAAACCAGCACCTACTTCTAATCGTTTGTATTTTCTGATGTGTGAGACATTTTGGTCGTCTTTTAGGCCTCTTTTACAGAAAGTGGTGCACATTACCAAGAAAGAAAGGAGAAATGTACCATAAATAACTAAGGTGGGTGTACACACAAAGGCATACACGTGTATTATACATGAGTACATTTATAATAAATGTACTCATTTCTTTTGTGCAGTTGTGGTCAAGCTTAATGTCCCGCCCACAACCCTATCTGACTCTCTGTTACTGAGTATTATATTAAAAAGTTTCTATTTTATTAAATAATTGCTTAAAGCATTTAAACCAAGTTTTGTGTTGGAGTTTGCAACATTCCAAAATCTTAATTTTGATTTAAAGATTTTTATTTTCACTGTAAATGCATATCTGTTACGAATATCAGTTATCGGTTTTATTAACTACCAGGGTAGTTAATAAAAGGCAATGAGTCCGTGTTATCTTATTTGACCGAAATCTATGCATTTTGCTGTTATTTCTGACAATTTGATGAACAAAAATATATATTATGCTTGAGTAAATGAAACTCCAATTAACAAAACTGGCTAAAAAAATAATATTTAAATAAATCACTGGGAGAGTCCGGTAGAGCCTGTCTTTGTACAATAAGACTGAGATTATCTGTCATATTCAAGTTTATGTTCCGCAAAAACTTATTTCTTTTTCAAAACATATGTGAGCCTTTATAATGAGCATTCTTTAATATGGGGATGTTTGTTGCCATTTCCCTCCCACACAAAGTTGCAGTATGCTTCAGATGAAATTGAATTGAGTGTGTTCTTACAGACATAATGGCCTGCCATTATGTGTTTGCAACCAAACGCAAGCACTACATTTGGCGTTCCTCCTCTTTACTCGCCATGCAATCGTTTGCAGGGAGAATAGCGGCGCTGAAATAGTGGCCGAAAACCTTGAATGTACAGTAGTCCGAAACCATAGCTTTTCAGGACATGAAAAAGGGCTAATTCGAAAACATTTTCTTGAGCTATTTCACTCAGACAAAGTCACCTTGTCACGGTTTTTAAATATTTGTAAAACGCACAGACACACGTAAAGGGTGAGCAATAGCATTGATTAAAGATGCAGTAGGTTAGCCTTATAAAACTACCTTTCTGTCATATCTGCTGAAACTGACCCTATGTTCCAGTAGAACTACATGAAGCAGGTCATTAAAACATAAATCCAGCTCCTCTGGCTCCACCTACAGCCTGGAGTGAGATTTGCAAAAATCCACAGCTCCCTATTCAGATGCACCAATCAGGACCAGGGGGGCGTGTCTAACTGCGTGTCAATCACTGCTCATGCACACGCATTCATTGTCCCTTGTGGGGGGAGGGGCTTAGGAGACCGTTTTGGGCTTTAGCGGAAAGGGGAGAAGGACTGAGAAGTTGTCGATGTTCAAATTCTTTGGATAAGTCCTGGATCTTAACAAATCCTACCTACGGCACCTTTTAATGAACAACAAATATTTGAACGACATATGGAGATACGAGGTTTGTGCCCGACAACGACGATAAGTTTTTCGAGTCCACCCAACAGAGTGATACCAACACTCACAGCAGTCTTTGACCTGAATAATTTATTGAAATTGAAGTATTTAGTGGTTCATCTAACACAACAAATGCATATTTATTTGGTTAAAAGCAAATGAAATGCAGGATAGAGGGGTTTCCTTTGTAAATGCATGAAAGGGAACAATGTTGACAGCAACGGTAAAGGAAAACCGGTCAGAATATGAAATAGAAAATGTTTTCTGTGAGGATGTGAGCTGCAAACTGTCTCATGTCTGATGCATAATTATGTCTGTCCTTTTTTAAAAACAATTTTATTGAAGAGCCTTTCCTGATTTTAATTTGAGCTTGAATCTCCTTTTGTTTCTGTCTTTTATTTCTTTGAAAATGTTTTTTTTTTTCTATTCTTACCTACACTGTACAGGATATTATACACCAAATGGTTTTTGTTATGTTTTAAAAACCTGATTTTATTTTGCTGTTTTGTGAAGCACTTTGTAACATGGATTTTGAAAAGTGCTCTACATACATTAGCTGCACCGATGAAATTCTGGTGTTCCGATGTTTTGTTGATGTTTTCCCCTTTTGTGACCGGGGAAAAGGAAAAAAAACACCATCATTGTTAAAAATAATAACCGTTTTTAAGTCATTCATCCCTTAATTACACTTCCTTTTGAATGAGAACAAATTCAATCATACAGATTTATGAAACAAGCTGCATTTGCTAGCGGACTGTTTTCCAAATCTGACAGAACAAAACAACACATTGGGTCAACATTAACATTAACAACATGAATTAATAAACTCGGGTCACTGCCATTGGTGAATGCCTTCTTGTTTGCTGATTGGCCGATGGCAGACAACGAGGCAAATATCAGCCAAGACCGATGTCTTATGGTACGTGTCCGCTTCCCAGCATTACACACTAGTGAGCTGGGGTCAGCCCTATGTTCCCACATTTCTAAGATTTTTCTTAGAATTAGGCCCTGTGTTCCCATATTTCTAGGACATTTTCAAAATTAGGTTCCTACATTTCCCTTCAATTTAAGCCTTATTCTCCCATAAGATTTTTTAGGGTTAGGGGGATAAAATCTGATACAAATTTATGACAAAGGAAATGTGGGAACATAGGTCTAATTTTTAAAAAATCTTAGAAATGTGGGACCATAGGGACTATTTTTTCAGTGGAAAAACAAATCTAAGAAATGTGGGACCATAGGGCCTAATTTTCAGTGAAAAACAAATCTTAGAAATGTGGGAAGATAGGCACACTCCCAGTGAGCTTGCCACCAGAAGTTGTCAGTTTCTCTTCATTGACACCTGACAAGCAAAGAAAACTACAACCACAGTGGCTGCACCTGATTGGACAAACGTCCACATGTGGCTGTCTGCTCCCGGATTTCAAAACCAACCATAATTGTTTCTGAAAACATTTTAAGCGAGAAATAGGCCGTGCAGTTGCTGAATCGTCTTCATTTCAGATGGACAAAATTTCAGTCAACTTTTGAGAGGCGTCGAGCCGAGCCGGCCGCACCTCATTCGCATGAAATTGCCTGGATTCAACTTTATGCAAATAACTCCAAAGTTCCCGCGAAGCTACCAGAATGCATTGCACGGCTGCTCCAGTACAAATGAATGGGAAGCATTGAAATGACGCTGACGTACCATCACTGATACATCAGTGCCTCCCTATTTCTCATTAGAATGTACAATGTTCAGTGGTTTTTCACTTGGGGTTGAAAGTCAGAGCCTACAACTGCTTCGTGGCGATATTTCTTCCCGATGATATTCCTCCCCAAAAAAGCTTGTTTCATTTGAGATACAACTCAAAACGAGATTTGTTTTTTTTCACTTACTCACTCCTAAATTGTGGAACGATTTACCTTTGCACATTAGACAGGCATCTTCACGGTCTATTTTTAAGTCTCTTCTTAAAACCCATCTTTATTCTTTGGTCTTTGAAAACTGAAATTGACAATTCATGTTTGGTTATACTGATCGTATTGGTTCATTGTATGGATTTTTAATGTTTGTACTTGTATTATATGGGTCGTGTGAGTTTTAGTATTTTAGGGCTTTTATGTATTCATTTATTGTTTTACTGTAAAGCCCTTTGTGTCCTCTTTGGATTTTAAAGTGCTCTATAAATACATTTTGATTGATTGACTTAAAGAGATACTGTATTTAAGATGCATCGTCCAAAAACAAGTACCTGTATCTCACGGAAATATCCAAAATTACGCTAAATGTTATTAGATATTTTGACTAGAAATGAGATGAATATACGCAGAAAGAATTTGCTTTACGCTCTTTCTCTTTCTTTTGGTCCAGACACAGAGAAGTAAACGGGAAGGTGGCACCCCATCAGAGGGAAACCCAAGCACTTCAACCGGAGAGAAAGATCCACTGCTAGAAGATGATGCAGACTGAAACACACACACACACACACACACACACACACACACACACACACACACACACACACACACACACACACACACACACACAGCTGGCGTTGTGGACTCCCTCTCAGCCATTATTCCACTAACTTGAACTGAAACACTGACACATGGTGCTCCGCTCTGTATATTTCAATGAGTCTTGCGCACAAGTGAAGCGATGCCATATTCTTTTTTACCTTTCTGTGACGTTGATGACGCTCCAAGACTCAAAGACTCGCTTCATTAAGTCTGTGTCGAAGCAGTCGGGGTTGAAACACAACAAGTTAAGATGCTCTGTCATTTAAAACCACTTTTATTTTGTACAAAAACTACCACAGAAAACACTATTTCCAGTTCATTTTGCCCTGCTCACGGTTCGATGATCGGAAACATTTCATAGTAGTATCACTTCGTTAGTAGACAGTTACTGTGCTGGCTGTTTTCCTGTGATTTTTTTTTTTTTTTTTAAAGAAATGTTTCTGCATCAACAACAAGGGAACTGACGGGTAGAACGGCTGACTGCCTGGTGTAAAGTATTTTACTACCTATGTGCCTTTTTATCAAGGAGGAAACCCTTCTCGCTCACCTCCGGGTCTTTGTATTTAATGTGACTGTTCAACACTGGGGAGTTAAAATCGAAGAATTAAACGCTCTTCTGTCAATCAGTGAATCGGGCAGAGCGGAAGCATTCCTATTTGTTTACTACTGTCCTCTGTAAAGGTGTGAATATATTTCGTGAAATAGACGTGAATTGTGACGTTTGTGTCAAATGTCTCCTTTATTATAAAGAAGTGAATGAATGAAGAGAAACTTAGAGGTAATAAATGTTTGTTTAAAATCCCATCTATGAACATGTGCTCTCTGTTTTGTTCTCTGGGTGTCTTGAATGTTCCCCTAAATTCCCTTCATAAATCATTTTGTCTGATTTCGTGGGGAATCAGACCTGGTACAGGCGTTCTTCTCGATAATGGTCTCATTTGCGTCAGTATTGAAGTAAAGCTGTTTTATAACCAGTTAAACAACACTGTGTAGCTGCTTTTATACAGTGACTAAAAGAGCTATTAAACGACTGATTAATAATTTAAATTCTTTAGTGCTTTTTTTAGCCATGCTAGCACACGGCTATAGGGATACCAGTATTGGTCAGTTGGTCGGTCCACCACTTTGGTCCAGGCCAGCACGAAGTGGGCCAGGCTTTGAAGCAAATCTGACATAGTGGCAGAACAGTGAATTAAATCTCTTGTGTCCGTCACGTGATGCCATGGGTCCAAACCATGCGTTAACCTGTGTCTTTAGCTGGATGCTACCAGCCAGTCAGTTAGCGTTACCCTGTGTCTTTAGCTGCATGCTTCCTGCCAGTCAGTTAGCGTTACCGTGTGTCTTTAGCTGCATGCTACCAGCCAGTAACCTAGGGTTAACCTGTGTCTTTAGCTGCATGCTACCAGCCGGTAAGCTATTGTTAACCTGTGTCTTTAGCTGCCTGCTACCAGCCAGTCTGTTAGCGTTAACCTGTGTCTTTAGCTGCATGCTACCAGCCAGTCAGTTAGCGTTACCCTGTGTCTTTAGCTGCCTGCTACCAGCCAGTCAGTTAGCGTTAACCTGTGTCTTTAGCTGCATGCTACCAGCCAGTCAGTTAGCTTTACCCTGTGTCTTTAGCTGCCTGCTACCAGCCAGTCAGTTAGCGTTAACCTGTGTCTTTAGCTGCATGCTACCAGCTGATAAGTTAGCTGTCTGTTTTTTAAGACGTGCATAAGTATGCAGGGCTGAAGAGAGACAAAAATACTGGGGGAATCGCTGATCCTGCTTTTGATTAAAAAATTTCGTGACACGCCTATCCTCTGACTTTGCCTTTATAGCGCCCCCCTGAGGTTCACATTTGTGGCTTTGAGTGAAAAATCTTGACACATATTGGATGTATTGGGATGAAATGTGCTTCATCATTCATGTTTCCCTCAGGATGAACTGTAACAACTGTGGTGATCCTCTGACTTTTCATCTAGCGACATCATCAGGCCAACATTTTAATGCGTCCAATCAATGCATCAGCTGCACCTTGAGTTCACTGCTATGTGTGTCATCGTGACCCAGAGTCAGAGCCTTGATTAATCACTAGAGATACTGTTAAGATAAGTTCATCGGGTGATTGGTGTGATAAAAGCAGCTGTCGCTATAGGCTCACCATAAAGAACTAAAATAGACTTGAAGGGTAAAAATAATTGTGTGGGCGAGCTTCAAAAGACAATTCCTAATTGGATTGGGATTTAGTGGAGTTCAGTCTTGCTTGCTCCCCTGACCGAAAGGGACCGGGCCAAAATCAGCTGCATTTCAAATTACTTTGCCATATTGTTTCAATAGTTGATATCAAAATATGTTCAAAAACTGCAGCATGATGTTTCTCTTGCTGTTCTTATAGGCTGTAAGTCAAGTAATTCAATTTCAATTCAATTTTATTGATAATATCTAATCATAACAAGACCTTTACAGATGAACTGTAATTTACAAAGACCCCAACAATTACAGTAATTCCCCCAAGAGCAAGCATTTAGTGTGACAGTGGCGAGGAAAAACTCCCTTTTAGGGAGAAGCCTGGGACAGACCCAGGCTCTTGGTAGGTGGTGTCTGTAAGTCTAGTAACTGAGTAAGTAAGTAAAGTTAAATAAGTAAAGTAGGTAAAGTAAGTAAACTAGGTAAGTATTTATTCAGGTGTTCAAACAGCCACATTGTTGACTGTGTTACTATTTATTTTTATGTTTCTTGCCTTTGTGATTCATTATGATTTACTGTGATTTATTATGATTTTTGATTGAGTATCGATGGGTTTTAAGGTAACTTTACTTTACTTAGTTACTTACTTACTTCTAGGTGATGACGTGATGTCCACACAGAGCTTGTCTCAGCCGTCCGGCGTTAGAAGTGTTGTTGTGCACGAGCCCACAGATCGAGCTAATCGTCTGATTGTTTGAACGCGGAGGAATTTGACCTCTTTATCTGCGCTGCGGCCTTTATCTTCCGTCTTCTCAGCGGTTACAAGTCAAAGTCTCTTCATATTAGCATGTTAGATACAGAAGTTGATATTCACACACACACACACACACACATGTTTCCTTAAAGACAAACCCCAGAACATCTAATCGAAGCCTTGAGAGAGACACAATGTTCTCAACTCATTTTGAGTGAACGGAACTGAACTTTTTCATTATAAATATCTTTATAATGAGCCAAATTTCACATAATTTACATTTCTCAAATGCACTTACAATCGCCGCATGTGAGCTATTAGACAAACAAATGAAGTAATAGGCACAGAAGAGATTTTGTTAAGTACATAATTCCATATGTGTTCATTCATAGTTTTGATGCCTTCAGTGAGAATCTACAATGTAAATAGTCATGAAAATAAAAAGGAAACGCATTGAATGAGAAGGTGTGTCCAAACTTTTGGCCTGAACTGTATACAGTAATGGTCTGGTGGTGAAGTAGCATTGATCACTTTGTCCCCACCGGCAACGTGGCATCATGACTTTGCGTAAACATACACGCCACTTTCCTAAAGCCAAGTGGCGTGTTATCTGGACGCATTTTGAGCTATCCACGTGTGTGTCTACGCTGTATACAGCGGACGTAAACATAGACGCCGTCTTATCGCGAGAACGTGCCGTGCTGTCACGAGAACGTCACACATAGGAAAACAATAAACGGTTGGGTTTGGGAAAAGAACATTGGGGAAGGCTTTATTAAAATCAATAAAAACACGGCTGACAAACGCCACACGCTGGACGCGATCCCGGCTCTCCGGGGTGAAAGTCCTTTCATACTACTCGCCACGTGATAATTTCACACGTAATGTAGGTCAATGGAGGCCAAACGGCGTTGATAAACATGCTAAAAAGAGATTATGCATCTTGATAACACGCCAATAATGGCATACGAATTGGCGTGGCATACATACGCCACGTAATGAGATCAGTCTGCCACCAGCAAGTTTCTGAGAACATTATGAAAAGGATGCCTTCAGAAATTTTGTTGAAGAGTAAGATCCTTTTTGTTTAACAGGAAACAGCTCCACCTTACCGTTCGGTTCTCTGGTTTATCGTCATCTCATTATCACCTGGCGCGATAAAAACAGTGAGAAAGGCTGCAACATATCGCAAAAAAACAGAGATTTTTCTGTAAATTATAAAAAAACTACACTTCTTTAGTGTTGCCTTTTTTATATTAAATTCAATGTTTAATTTGTTCAATAAAAGAAAGTTGGAAATGGTTTCCTTTCATTTGTTTTAAACTCAACACACAATTTGTTGTATTTGAGCAGAATAATGAAAACAGAAGAACTGAGGACACTTTAATATCTGTTTATTTATCGCAAAGTAGTTATTGCACTATTCAACAATGTTATCACATATTACATATTTTTCTCATATCATGCAGCTCCAGTATTAAGTCAACGGCACATAAGGTAGATAGATGAACAATGTCTCGGGCAGCTCCTGTAATTATACCGCACCGATATCTGACAACAAGTCATGACATGATCATATTTGGTCCTCTGTATGCTCAGCATGCACACAACACACGACAACAAACAGAGCAGGCAAACCTGGTAAAACAGTGCAGTAAAGTCAAGCATGTGTACATTATGTGACTACGTTTGTGCAGCTGTTGTCTGCGAGGCTGAAATAGCATCATTCCCCAACAGTGACGTCCCACTTCTCCCATTCCTTAGCATGTAAACAGATGCATTTGAGCCAGTGTGTGAATCACACGTGTGAAACTCAAGCCCCGTGGGCCAAATCCGGCCCCTGCATATCAACTTAGGTTCACAATAAATGTTGGACCCATCTAGTTGTGTGCCGAACCAAAAACTGTTTTTAAACTGCAATGACCCTAGCCTCCTTGACACCAGACCCTTCTCAGTTGTAACTGATAGTCTGGGGAAGGTTCAGTCACCAACAGATGCCGCAATTGGATAAGACCTAAAACCAATCGGAGCGATGAAGGAGATGACGTATGCACAGCGATGGAAAAACATCTCATTTTGCCGAATCCAGTCAGCAAGACCGCGCAACATCTTTTTTTTGGATATGAAGGCTTCGGGTGTTGTTCTTTGCTCGGTTTTTAACAAAAGGGAAACGTTCAAATGGCTTAAAACGGACGCGATAGCTGATTCGAACGAGTGATTTTCCACGGCGGCAGCCGTCTTTGTTATGTACAAAATCTGCTTCAACGTCGCTGCGCTATCGTCCTTGTGTAAAGAAAAAATATAAAAAAAAATATAAATAAAATATCTTGTCGGAAAAAAGAGACAAAGACTCAAAAAAAAAAGAAAAGTGTCCAAAGAATCCTTGAAAACTGAGACCAAAACTCGCCAAGAAAAAAGGAGCAAAAATGCCAAAAGGCAACAAGAAAAAGCGGCAAAAATATAGGAAAAAAAGGTCAAAATTGTCCAAAAATTGTAAAAATCAAAAAAGGCGACAAAAACTCTGAAAAAAGCAATAAAAACCTTTCAAAAAAGCATTTTGAAGTTTTGTGATTGGTGCCTCGATTTGGAAAAATTGGAAACGGGCTTGAATGGGCTCTCAGAGCAAATCTCAAATTTGCCGGAAGTTTGTCAGGGGTTTCCCAAGCTATAATTACACGACACTCTTTTTGGCAGATTTTGCCGACTTTTGAGACTTCATACCAAATTCCCACACAACCAGTGAGTTTGCATATTCAGGTATGGCGTCAGGATTATGTCACATCTCGCAAGCGCTATAAAACATTCTCACGAGCCAATTATATTATTTCACGCGCGCAGATATTACTCATCGCGCACCAGTTCAACAATCGAGAGTGGTGCAGGAAGCTGCGAGAGTGATACAAAACAGGGAAAGGGAAAGAATCGCGCCCGCGTGAATTGTTTGCGGATACAAATCATGCTGCATTCATTTGTGCATTGTTTTTTTATGAGTTGCAAATACTTATGAGGCTGTTTTAGCCCCATACCAAGCAGCACGCACACAGAGCTGGAGGGCATACACACTCTCGCAGGTAAACTCTGCTCTCAAAGTTGATTTCCGCACGCCCAAACGAAACTGACTTTTGACATTTTGGGGGTGGGGGGGCGGCGGTAACCAAGGAGGTACTGGCCCTCCTATGATTGGTCACTTTCAAAGTGATCTGACCCACACACACCTTCTTAGTTTACCTTGATTGACAGCTGTCGCTCAGGAAGCTTGGAGTTATTGGACCGGTTTTCTGTCTTCATTAAACCTACATTGTGTAATTTTTTTGAGTTGATTCTCAGCAAAAACCCCTTTGTTCTTTCACAAATATGTTCTCATTCATGTGTAATTACTTCCACCAACTAATCAAAGTATTCTCGTAAGCGTAGAATCTGCCATTCAGAATCATTCAGAATACAGTACAGGCCAAAAGTTTGGACACACCTTCTCATTCAATGCGTTTCCTTTTTATTTTCATGACTATTTACATTGTAGATTCTCACTGAAGGCATCAAAACTATGAATGAACACATATGGAATTATGTACTTAACAAAAAAGTGTGAAATAACTGAAAACATGTCTTATATTTTAGATTCTTCAAAGTAGCCACCCTTTGCTTTTTTATTAATAAGGGAAAAACTTCCACTAATTAACTCTGACAAGGCACACCTGTGAAGGTAAAACCATTTCAGGTGACTACCTCATGAAGCTCATTGAGAGAACACCAAGGGTTTGCAGAGTTATCAAAAAAAGCAAAGGGTGGCTACTTTGAAGAATCTAAAATATAAGACATGTTTTCAGTTATTTCACACTTTTTTGTTAAGTACATAATTCCATATGTGTTCATTCATAGTTTTGATGCCTTCAGTGAGAATCTACAATGTAAATAGTCATGAAAATAAAGAAACACATTGAATGAGAAGGTGTGTCCAAACTTTTGGCCTGTAGTGTACATACGAGCGACTCGCTCGAATGGCGGCCGCCATGTAGCGCCTCCATCTTTAAAATACATTAGCCAAAGAGGGACATACCTCCATCTTTAAAATACATTAGCCAAAGAGGGACATACCTCCATCTTTAAAATATATTAGCCAAAGAGGGACATACCTCCATCTTTAAAATACATTAGCCAAAGAGGGACATACCTCCGCCTTTAAAATACATTAGCCAAAGAGGGACATACCGCCGCCTTTAAAATACATTAGCCAAAGAGGGACATACCTCCGCCTTTCGCGCTTTTACACTCAGTGGCACCGTGACGAATGCCAGGGGGAGATTACTCGCCAGGAAAGCGAAAAAAAGAGAATTAAAACGACAACACAACAAGACCAAAGTTGATATTGGAGTGGCTAGAACAGCTGCGTGTAAACGATGGAGAGAGCTCATTTCGGGTTCGGCCACCGTAGGAGGAAGGGCTAGAAAGTAATATTCAGTTGGTTGTCATATCCAATTTCACCGCTGGATGGGAGAAATTCTTACACAGTGTAGCTTTAACGATGTAGCGCAAGATAGCACCCTAAATAAGGAATGTATAAGTGTCTCCATTCTGTTCTGTTGTTGTGATCTGTGCGATGCTTATGAAATGTCAGGATTATGCGAGATATGACATAATCCTGACGATACGTCAACGTTGTTGTAAATCGGCTGTGTGGTAGCCTATTTTTACAAATGTAATCGGAATGCATCGTTTGCCTTATTTACTAAATTCTATGACAGCAAAGGAACATTTTGCTTACTTTGTCAGGGTTTTATGTCGACCAAACAACTACGTGAGAAGGCTATAAGAGACATGCAACAATACAGTCGAAGATATTTGACGTGTCTGGCGCTTCATAGTGAAATTGAGTTGGACACCCCTCCTGTATCACTTTATCCATCTCTCTATATGTGTCTCCCTTTTAGATGTCCCGTTTGTTTGGCTGGCCTGTGACCCAGCGGCTGCAGACAGAACACTGCTCAACACATTGTCAAAACAAGGGGCTAATCCTGTCCAACAGGTGCTGGATCACACACACACACACACACTGAAGCTGCCTCCCTATTTCCGATCACAAACACAGCGTCACAGACTTGGCTGTTGCCGAGGGAGGCGGAGGGTCACGCTTTTCCTAAACCAGACCGAGAATGCTGGGGGTTGCAGATGCTGAGTGATGGACCAGCAGGAGTTGGACTGACATTTCTCTACTGCTTCTATCAGTATTTACCATCTGTCTGCAGCGTCCAATATTTCACACACTTCACTGGTGATGGAAGAAGTACTCGGAGCCTTTACTAAAGTAAACCAATGTAAAAACTCTCCATTACAAGTTAAAGTCTTGCATTCAGCTGTCACATAACGATAGTGAAGTAAAAAAGTACAGTGGCTGAATCTCACTCCTCTTATTAGATATCTCCTTGCTCTTTGGTTGAACCGGAAGTTGATCTGGCTCTCCTTTGTTTAGGCCGTCCTAAAGCTCTTATTCCTGCCCTGAGGAGCAAGGATAGAACATGGATCTCTGAGGAGCTATGAGCGAGGATGGAGGAGGGATCTCTGAGGAGCTATGAGCGAGGATGGAGGAGGGATCTCTGAGGAGCTATGAGCGAGGATGGAGGAGGGATCTCTGAGGAGTTATGAGCGAGGATGGAGGAGGGATCTCTGAGGAGCTATGAGCGAGGATGGAGAAGGGATCTACGAGGAGCTATGAGCGAGGATGGAGGAGGGATCTCCGAGGAGCTATGAGCGAGGATGGAGGAGGGATCTCCGTGGAGCTATGAGCGAGGATGGAGGAGGGATCTCTGAGGAGCTATGAGCGAGGAAACACTGGAGCAGCCTTCCCGGAAGCCGTGCGGGTTAAAGCCATTGCTAACTCCGCCTATACAGCTGACAAATTCACGTTTCAGAGGAAAGGACGTCTCATCCCTCTGAAAACACAATAGGCTTGTTGGAGATGAGCTGCGCATCGCCTGTACAGTGGACGGGAGCAGGGGGCAGCAGCAGCCTGCGGTCTGAACAGGAAGTCACAGAACACATCCTGTTACTTCCGATTCATTAAAATGTTCTCAGACCATATATCGGGCTTGAACGCAGTCTCCCGTTGTTTCTATTCCCACAGAGTAGCTGTCAAAATGCTCGACATGCGAGCTGTTGCTGATGTTGCGGATTTAGTCTCTCTAACTACTAAACATCACCGTCAGCTACACAACATGTATTCTCTGTACAGAATAAGTCTTCAAATCAGACAAATATATAAAAAACAGTAATACGATTTATACTGTATGAAACGCCATCGAGTTGATTCTGAACCAATCAGCTGTCAGATCGGCTGAGAGCCAGGCGTTTCCCAGTGGAAAGCAAATGTGGCGCCTGGCTCTAAAACCTGCGGTGGCCTTGATCTCGTGAGGTTATCGTTGACCACGTGTCCATGACGTCAGAGCAAGTCGGGATCAAGTCGGACACTAATCTAACCGGCATGCAGTGGGGGCGGTTATCGCTACGATATTCTGGCCTAGCTTAACTCGAACGAGCCTATTTTCTCTCCAATGCTTCCTCTGTGGGACGGACTAATAGCCGTTACACACCAACTAGACAGCCGACCATCGGCAGAAAAGCCAGTCAGGCTGATTGGTCTCCCCAGGTTGGTCCAAAAAGTGCCTCAGAACACACCGAAGAGACGAGACGTAATACGTCTCCATAACAGCAGGCGGCGCTAATCTGTATTGTCGCCCCAAAAATGAAAACCGGCAGCTGATTGGACGAACGCATCACGTGGGGTTTGTTTTCTCTGGAAATTCAAAGCCAGACTTCAGAATACGATATCTCATATCGGACTAAAATAGTTCACCGAAACGTGTTTCTGAGAACATTTCAAGAGAGAAATAAGCCGTGCAGTTGCTGAATCTGTTTTCATTTCAGCTCAAGAAAGGTCAGTTTAAAAGATTTTCGTCAGATTCATTCAAGTCAGGTCGGCCAAAATGAACGAGACACACCGAAGAGACTCGAGTCGCTGACCTCGCCAGACAGATTATCGGCTTGGTGTGTCTCGGGCTTAGGACGCGAGGAAGGGGAAGTGGAGGAACCGGGGATGCAATTTAAGGGAATTGAGATTCAGCCAACATTTCCCTCTGAGATGTAGAGTACAAACTCAAAATGGAAATACTCAAGTAAAGAACAAGTACTTCCACGACAAGTTGAGAGACAGTGTAGCACCTACGTGGTATTATTGCATGTGTCCACTGGTTGGAACAAAACATCACAGCTAAATAACACACTTAACCAGAGCGACGGCATCTGATCTCGACTGCCTCTTCAGAACTGTGAGATCTGATGCTCGTCACGCATTCACACTTTGTTCCCACACCACCTGATGGTGTTTGCTCTACTGTGACGGACTGTCGGGGCTCTTGGTCAGTGCCTCTGAGCCCGAGCCATTGGATGTGACGTCCACATGAGGCTGGCTGTGAGGGCTGCAGGACGGCAGCTCCGACCTCCTATGCTCCCCTGCTGCAGGGTCAACGGCGCTGAAAACCACGGTCCCCGCCCGACTGGCTCGGTATATGCTCACCTGAAAATAAACATGGTTAAAGGTAGAGTCAGTGATGGTAATCCAATACACTTTCTTTGTCAAATTCAGCAAATCACTTCACCTAGCTCAGATTTCCCGGAGCTAAAACCGGGACACCTTGCGCGTGACCGCACACGCTTTTAATGTTTAACATGTGCCAGCCCAGGTCAGACATAGACACAGACAGTTACTTCATTATTTTTTATCATAAGCTCCTTATCTAGTAATAACAGTGTTTTTTCCTGTAAAATTAACAAAATTGCAGCAACAGCCCTTTTTCAGTTTTAGTGTGAGATTTATGTTGAGATGTTTTCTAAAAAAGATTCTTTGAAATGTTATTTATTCCAATAACACCAAAAGAATTTAAAATTATTTATTGAAAATTGTGAGCATAACCACTTCATTTCCTGCATTTTGGTGAATTTCTATGCACATATTTCTACCTTTTTCTGAATCACTGTATACTGCAAACTGCAAATATCTGTAGCCTAGGCATCATTTACTCCTCCCTCCTGTTTGGCGTCTTTTGGTGAGGAAGTAACCTCCTTAAATGTGCATATGACAATTATTCACCTCAATGATACATTAATTCATTTTAATTTATAATAGACCCCTGGACTGTAATATTTCAGGTGTGTTTGAGCAAGATTTCTGCTCATGTCCAAAACTTTGTGCACATTCAAAATACAGTATATCTGTGCTCTCTGTGATTTGGAGGAGACGATAAGTCGTGACATTTTGAGAAAAATAAAGTTAGTTTAGTAGGCTATTACAAGAATAAAGTCACTATATTTCAGAAACTAATCTATGTCACCATAGTCTGCTGTGCATTACGTGATTGCTCTGCTGATACGGTAGCTAGAATAGTTTAGCTAGAGAAGTAACTGAACGCTGGAAAACAGAAACTACAGAAATAAACGGGGCACAAACGCAACACATCTACCGCAGCATGATCACAGCTGAGCGCGTCCATAAACCTGAAGCTGCGCTGCATTTTACAGAAAGAGTGGACACAAGCAGGTCTGCTTCAGAGCTCCGTGTGTCTGAGTCTGAACCGTAGACTGGAAAAGTCACGTCACAGGAACCCCAAACTAAATCAGTAGTATTGCGCTTCTAAACTTTGTGTTGATGGCATCAATGTATTACACTGATTTGGCTATGATTCCTCCCAAAACTTCACCCGGATTTGGCTTTCTCGGCTTTCCTCACGTAGAGACGGTTGCTAGGTGAAATCAACAAATACAGCATGGTCGGACCCCGCACGTAGCTGCCCGTTCTATTCGCCTCGGAAAAATAAACTGGATACATTCGGGGCTGAAGACCCGGCGAAATCGGCTGACTCCACTCCTGGTGTAAACCGGGACATTTTAGCGTCCCGACAGGCTTTTGTCAGGACTCGGAACAAACATTTGAAAATCGGGACTGTCCCGGTCAAATCGGGACATCTGGTCACCCTAACCTAGCTCTCTATTTTTTATGTGCGCTGAAATAAAAATCTGCCGTTAATTCACATTGGAAATGGAAAACAAACAGAAAGGAGTGCACGAGTCACAGAACACTATTCCAGCCAATCAGCAACAGGTGGCGACAGTTGGTGGTTGGTGTCGGTACACGATCCGTTCTGCACATGCGCAAGATATTACTGTTTTACCGAGGATACGACCTGCACGATCTGTTCCACGCTAGCCTATGGCTAGCCTCCACCGGGAAGCTAACGTTAGTTTAGCTAACAGCTAATTCGGCTAACCGCTAGCTGACAGCTAGATTCAGTCTAAAATTACGTTAAGTCTAACTTAATGGGAGAAGCAGGCTACAGCTACATTAAGACTTTACAATAATAACAATAAAGACAAGTAGTGAGTGATTGTATTTTAAATGAGCACAAGTAAAGTAGAACTGACGTAACAGCTGTTGTATATGTTAACGTTTATTTTTACGTTTTATTTTGAGGGTCTTTTAAAGTTATTACATGCTGTCTCAGCTAGCGGTTAGCCAAACTAGCTGTTAGCTAAACTAACGTTAGCTTGGCTCAACCGGAACCGTGGAACAGATCATGCAGTGTCGTAAATCCCCGTACAACAACGCATGTGCGAACATTTTGCGCATGTGCAGAACGGATCGCGCAGGCCGAACAGATCGTGTACCAACAGTTGGAGGGGGAGAGGAAGGCAGCATGAGAATGTGCCGGCCAGTAGTCATCTGGGGGGGCAGGGCTTCTGAAGGGGAGGGTTGTATTTGTTTGGCAGTTGAGCTCAAATATCAACAATCTTTGCGCAGCATTGCTTACTGCACCTTTAAGTTATAGATTTGAATGAGGCATTGAACTTAAAATGGAGGGGTGAAAGGAGGCCATCAAAGGCACTTCCCGCACCTGTAGTTCGGTAGACTCGGTGAAATTCAGGGCTGAAGTAGCAAAATAGTTTTTTTTATGTATTTGGTTCGGTTTGCGTTTAAACTGCACTTTGTCAAACACCTAGTCTGGAACGACGACGGTTCATTTACCGGATAGTTCTATCGCCGCCGGAAGTTCCACCGGATGTCTCTCACTTTCCGCTTTCTTTGTGTCTACTTTAAACTCCGGTCACATCGAGCAACATTACTCGGAATCGCATTACATGCTAAAAATCTCAAGTTTTGAAGAAAATTTGGATTGTGGATTGTGCAACAAGGCAGGCCTGCTTGGTTTGTTCTGTGAAAGATTGTAAAGATTTACAAATAATAGTTTCACAGCATTTACTCGCTATACTGGGACGTTTTGGGACCGATTGGTGGGATTGCTGTGGACAAAATACACACAGCTAATATATAGCTAGATACACTGGTAAGAGCCAATGAGGTTTAACCATGTATCAGCTAATTTAAATAGCTCACGTTACTGTAATGTGTGAACAGTTAACTTCATTTAATATTGTATGTGCCGTTTTCTATTAAGGGGTGAAAATGTTTCACCAAAACAAGTTCCTTCCCAAGACTATTTAGTAGAGCCACCAATGCTGGCTCTCCACCCTGTTGTCCAAATATGCAGCACTGGCCTTTGTGCCCTCAAACAATTAACACCAAAGGCCAAGTGGCCTTGTCCCTAACATAGTGCACATCGGCAACGTTCCACTTCTGGAATTGCTCCGGTGCCGCCGGAAATTCGCCCGGATGTCCGTCCCATTCCTCTGTCTCTCTGTTAGCGTTCTAACCTCCAGTGGATTTGTGAGGACTATGGTTAACTGCTCCTCAGATCTCTGCAGGGTAAATCCAGACAGCTAGCTAGACGATCTGTCCAATCAGAGTTTCCCGTTGCACGACTAAAACCACTTTTGAACGTACATGTGCCGAAGACAATTGTGATTGGTTTAAAGAAAGGCCAATAAACCAGAGCATGTTTTTCTCCCATCCTGGAATGCTGTGTGGACTGGCCAGACCCTCCTCCGCAGCGCTGTGGAGGAAGAACATGATGAAACTCCAGGCCTGCACTCACCTGTGTGTGCAGGTAGCGCGGCGATTTGAGTTGCAGCTCCTCCTTGCCGACGGTGGGAACACAGCAACAAAACACCTGCCGGAAACCTGCTCTGAACCTGCCGAGAGGAAGACAGAGATTTCATAACCGGATGGATTAAACGGGCAGGATTACAGACCCAAATACAGATTACCTACCACATGACCGAGAGAGAGAGAGAGAGAGAGAGAAGCACACCAACAGCCACACATTTTCCGAGCGGACGACCTACCTGCTGTTGAGGCAGTAGTAGATGATGGGGTTGTACATGGTGGAGCTCATGGCCAGCCACATGACGGCCAGATACACCTGCTGGATGTAGCGCTGCTCGAATAAATCGGGGAAGAACTGGTGCAGTAAGAAGTAGATGTGATACGGCAGCCAGCAGCCGGCGAACGTACACACAACCACGATCATCATCTTCACCACCTGCCACAGAAACCCACAGGGTGTACGGCAGGTTTAAATTCATCTTTTTATTGTTTTCATGCGGGGGATTTAAAAACCATTCAATTAAATGATAGTGTTTGATAGGAAGACACAAGGTGTGTGTGTGTGTGTGTGTGTGTGGGGGGCTTGTTTTACTATATTCGTGTGGTCCAGAAACCAGGGGATCCAGTATACTTGTGGGGTCTGCACAGCCTTGTGGGGCCCAAAATGCTTGGACCCCACAAGGTTAAAATGCTGTTTGAGGGTTAAGACTTGGTTGTATGATTAGGGTTTGAATTAGGTTATGGTTAGGGTAAGGGTTAAGGTTAGGCATTTGGTTGTGATGGTTAAGGTTAGGGGCTAGGGAATGCATTATGTCAATGATGGGTCCCCACAAAGATAGTGAAACAGGCATTGTGTGTGTGTGTGTGTGTGTGTGTGTGTGTGTGTGTGTGTGTGTGTGTGTGTGTGTGTGTGTGTGTGTGTGTGTGTTTCACCTTGCGTTTGGCAGTCAGCTGGCTTTTGTAGTGTTCAGAGGAGTCTCCGGGGATCTCACTCGCCCAGAGGGTGACGCCCACGATCGTGTACGCACATCCCATAATGCAAAGGGGCAGGAAGTAGATCAGCAGTGTCACACACACATAGTATCTGTGACATGAGAGGATGAGGAGGAACAAAAATATGATTAATGTGTTGTGATTTGAACTAGGAAGAACTGCTGTCATTTATCAGACCCATCCATCCAGTATTTCAGAACTGCTGGTGCACAGTGTGTTGAGTACTGTTTCAAGGCTTATGAAAATAAATATTCCACTAATATTGTCGTTTACATGCAGCTGTGCAAAACAGGATTTTTTTTTTTTGAGTTTTCCACTGGTGGTGGACTTGTTCAACCGTGCAAACACATCTTTGCTGTTTGATTCCTTCAAACACCTTCTTAAAGGCTGGCATAGCAATGGTTGTTTATAATTTCTAATCTCCAGCCCAAATACAAATCCGGACCACTAAATTAAAGCTTCCTTAATTTGCAGAGAGGTTGAGAAGGCGTGTGTGTGAGACGAGGCAGCCATGGACGATAATAATAATAATTCATTTTGTCATTATTATATTTGCAAATGTGACAAACAACAGCTCATATGGTACAGCTTACAGAAGACAGATAAGATGAGAAGGTTAGATAGTGAAGTAACATTTCAGTCAAGGCATAAGTTTTCCTGGTCACAAGGAATGTGAAAAATTTACAAGCTGAGCAGACAAAAAGTACAGTAGTATTAGTTAAATAAAACAATCAAACAAAATATCAGTAAATTAAATAAAAAATTTGGCAAAAAGATCCGGTTACAAGCTCATAATCAGGCTGCTAGTTAGAAGTCAGGTGGGCCATGAAGTGATCCCAGATCCCCAGTCAGTCCTTTTTTGTCATTGTTGCGGGCAAAAGTCCTTGATTATGCAGCCCGTTTTCTTAAAAAAAGCGATGGAATATGCGGGATATTTATGCAATTTTATGCGATGAAATTTCGCGTAATTGCGTCACTTCATAACGTTCCCATGGTAACAGGGGAAAATGGCTGCTCTCGTGTGAAGTAAACGCAACATTTTTCAACTTTCTGCTAAGATATATAATGGGACTTTTTTGCAACGAAAATGCGGGGATTATGAAATCATGCAAGCCCCGCATATTTTGCGTGGAAATCAGCAATTTATGCAGCGAAAGTGCTGCGTATTTGAAAAAATGCGGGGGCCCTCCCCCCCGCATAAATATGCAGACTTTGGCTGATTATGCACTGAATTATGTGATCGCATAATCACGTTTTTCTGGAGGGACTGCCCAGTGTCCCAGGGTCTTGGCCCCTTATCCTAGCCTAGCATAACTTCATATGATGCTGTCTCACTCCTGAGGAGTTTCCACTCCTATATTGTTGGGTTTATGGCTGATTTCCAGTGTCTCAAATATATAATTCTGGCAGCAGAGGCTATCCCAACCATCAGAACTGAATATGCGCTTTTTGTCAGGGTCAGCTTTTCGGTTTTATCTCCCAAAAGGCATTGTCTTGGAGATACTGGCATGGTTAATCCTGCCCATGTCCCTATGAATTCCTGTATGTTATGCCAAAATGGTTTGACCATAGAAAATTCCCAAATGAGATGCAAAAAAGGTGCCCATCTCTGTTTTACATTTCCAACATGTGTTGGTACTTACTGTCCTACTTTGAAAAGCCTATTTTGGTTGTTTAGTGGGACCGGTGCAACTGAATACATTTCCCCCTATCTTCCTTGATATATTTACCATTATTAGCCATAATCTGTTTCCATGTATCCATGTCAATTTTACAATCAAGGTCTAATAATAATTCCTTTTGAAAGCAAATTCATCAAATGCCCTTTTTCTCTCTTTTAGCTCCGCGGATAATTTCCAGGATAAATTGAGGACGATTCCTCACAGTCGTATTCATCACCTGAACGTGAGTCATTTCAGCTGCGGGGGTCTATTTTTTTTTTATTTATTGAATGACTCCCTCAGAAGAATGCTGATTGTGCAGCTTCATCCAGCCCTGAAGCTGCAGGTATCCTGTCCAGTGTGAGATGACAACACATCAAACCGTATTACCCACAGAGATGTGTTGGAGCCGCAGGATATATATGGTGAGAAGAGAATAATACTGGATATCAAATATTTGATATACCAGCTGCCCAAAATCATTTTCTTTTTAAGGATTTGGTCCTTTAAAGCAGTGGTTCTCAAACTTTTTTTCAATAATTTACCCCCTGGGAAATATTCTCTGAGCCAAGGACCCCCCAAAGCATTTTTTTGGCTATATAAAGAGGTACATTACAGCGCAGCACCACCACTGTCTGATTTACTAAACAACAACTTTGTAAATGAAAGACACTCAAATGCTACTTCAAATGTTTAAAATCCATGACTAAATTAATGTATTAAATAGTATAATTTTTCATGGAATTATGAAGGACTGATATTTTTTAAATTAACATATTAAAAAAATATAATAATCTCACGTACACCCTGCAGTACTCCCCTACGGTCACACGTACCACCATTTGAGAAACACTGCTTTAAAGGGTAACTTCGTTTTTTTTTTTACCTGCACCCTTTTTTCCTGTTTTTGTGTCTAAGTTACTGACGGGAACAACAATCTTTGAAATTAATGTCCACTAAAAGTTCTATTTTTGCCGCTGATAAGGCTCAGGTTATTCTAAGTGTCTGACAACATTATGGAAAGGATCCCTACAGAGATAGACCTTTTAGTTAAAAAGTAAGATCCTTTTAGTTAAACATGAAACAGCCCCGAAATTGCCCATCAAACCCACCAGACTCCATTTAAATCACACGTGTCAAACTCAAGGCCCACGGGCAAAATCCGGCCCCTCTCCATTAGTGCATGAATAGGTTCTGAGCGTGTGTGTGTGTGTGTGTGTATTTCAGGCCTGTGTGCAGTGATTTCTAACAAACAGAGTGTAAATTGTAATTCCCCCCACTTTATAATGTATAATAAAAAGTATACATTATAAAATTATAAATGATAAATGTTGAAAGTAAACCTAAGCCCTTGTACTCACATCTTCCTGAAGTCCACAGGGGTGTATTCCGGCCAGTCTATGTAGCAGACGGTGCGTCCCGGCAGCAGCGCGGTGGATGAGAAGTAGTACTGAGGGAAGGCTAGAAGCAGAGCCAGCATCCAGATCACAGCGATCACAACATAGGTCTCGGTGGAAGTCAGCCTCTGCTGCAGCGGGCGGATGATCGCCATGTATCTGACAGACACAGAAATATTCTGTTAAAGTGCTCATATTATGCTTTTTGGCTTTTCCCCTTTCCTTTATTGTGCTATGTATCTTTTTTTGTGCATGTTATAGGTTTAAAAAGTGAAAAGGCCCAAAGTCCCCCCCCCCAAAGGGACTTACCATCTCCACCAGAAAACACTGTTCACCAACTGCTCCAAACAGCTCTATTGTAGTCCAGCCTTTACTTCAGAGACCAACGTGGTCACTTTGGAACACACATTATAATGCTCACCTAGCTGCTAGCGTAGCACACCCTCATACTCTGCTTCTGACTGGCTAGTAGTCCTTACCTAGGTACCGTCGGGGCTCGCCCTCATACTCTGCTTCTGACTGGCTAGTAGTCCTTACCTAGGTACCGTCGGGGCTCGCCCTCATACTCTGCTTCTGACTGGCTAGTAGTCCTTACCTAGGTACCGTCAGGGCACGCCCTCATACTCTGCTTCTGACTGGCTAGTAGTCCTTACCTAGGTACTGTCAGGGCACGCCCTCATACTCTGCTTCTTCTGGGCTAATCAGAAAAAAAATAAGTTTACTGTGTGGAATTACTCAACTAATGCTGTTGTGTTTCCACTGCGAGGTACCGCTCTGCTCCAGGGGCGATTCTAGGATCAGACCTTTAGGGGGGCCCAGCCCCTAATGAGAATGTGACACGGATACAGTGCCTTGCAATTTTATGTTGCGTCACAACCCCCGCGAAATGATTCGTTTTCCTATCAGAGTTTGATCCATTCGGTCTGATAACATTTGACAGGAAGTGGCTGGCTCGGCCAGCAAATGTCTTTAGTGCGCCTTCTCTATGGGCCGCACAGTAAGGAAGCAGCCACGATCATTCGGGGAAATGTTTGGCTCCATGATGTGGCTTCGTGCTCCTCTGAGAAACTCTCAGAGCAATGAGCGGGGCTCCGCCTCGAACGCTGTATCCAGCCTCTTGTTTTCATTTTTTTCCCCCTTGTTCATAACGTCGCAGAAAGCAATGCAAGTGAGAAACTGTGAGGAAACTTTGATATTAAATAACATTTCCTCTATATTGCAGCAGTGTAAAAGATCCTCTATACTTCGCCTCAAGGTACGCGCTCTCATTTTGATTCCAGTCCTGGGGTGGAGGGTCAAAGATTTCTGGGCTGCGTGGGATTTAAGATCTTTAGAATGGCTCTTATATACACATTTATCTGAAGACGTACAGTGCCATAACACACACACACACACACACACACCTGTCCAGAGCGATGGCCGTCATGGAGTAAATGCTGGCGAATATGGCTGCGATGGGGAAGAAGTTGTGGAAGCGGCAGTAAACCAAACCAAAGTACCAGTCGTTGTGAACGCCGTAGGTAAAGTTGATCACCGTGTTGAACGCTGACATGGCCGCCTCGGCGAACGCCAGGTTCACCTGCAGGAGAGCAGAGAGTTTAACGATGCTTGGTTTTCTCCCTTACAAAGACATTAAAGTGCTCATATTATGCTCATTTTCAGGTTCATAATTGTATTTGTTGGGAGTCGCACATGCACAGTGCCTAAGTACTCTGCTTCTGACTGGCTAGTAGTCCTTACCTAGCTACTGTCAGGGCACGCCCTCATACTCTGCTTCTGACTGGCTAGTAGTCCTTACCTAGCTAATGTCAGGGCACGCCCTCATACTCTGTTTCTGACTGGCTAGTAGTCCTTACCTAGGTACTGTCAGGGCACGCCCTCATACTCTGCTTCTGACTGGCTAGTAGTCCTTACCTAGCTACTACACATATGCGACTCCCAACAAAGATGGAACAGAAGTGAGATGTCTCACTCTGTAGCTAAAACAGAGAGCTCAACACACAGGGTGAAAAGAGGAGCTGCAGCAACGTGCAGCACAACAAAAATATGGTGTTTTTTGAAAATTAAACTATGTAAACCTATTCTGATATAACCTCTAAATACAATTATGAACACTTGAATGCACTTAACTGACCCTGCATTTATTTGGTGTACCAATAACTAGAAAATGTCTTTAATGATAGAGTGGTTCAGTTATTATCCTCTCTGGGTTGAGAGTCAGGGACGCAGCTGGTTTCAGCTGGAGGAGCAGAAATCTTCATTTCACAAAAGTACTTTTGCTTTCAGTCAGGAGTTTGCAGATAATAAAATGTTTCAATCCATTTTAGTGGGGGGACACAAATTAAAGCTCAGTCTTCTAAAGCTCCCAAAAGCAACACTAAGAGTTCCAAAATAAGATCATCAAACAAAACCTGACATCTGGGTAAATTCCACTTTTTGACAAAATGCATTATACAAAGAATCAGGTAAACCTCAATAGCACATACACATCAAGTGTAATTTTTAAAAACACAAAATAATACAAACAATAATAAAAAAAATTTCATTTATTTTTATTGAATGAATAACATATTCATTCAATAAAAATAAATGAAAATAAGTGCATGTAGACATATAAATTCGCAAAGTGACTTTGAGAAGAGATTTTAGTTCTATGAGGAAAGGTACAAAGTTAGGAAATTAATTAGAAAATGTCTGCTTGTGAATATAAAATTTGGCATATAGAATGATGAAATGGATTAGATAACTCACGAGCACCATTTCCTGAATTTATTTTATTTTTTATTTTATTTTATTGGTTTATTTGATAGGGACCGTGCATATTTATGAACATTGTTGTATAAAAAAACACCATGTAAATATGCCAGAATTAGTAAAAATAACTACTTTTCATCTGCAGTCCCTAGGCAGGGGACACAAGACTAACATAGAGACAGCCAGCAGGCATACAGCACTCATTCACTATACATTAAAAAGGTACACATAATGGTGACATATACATAAACTAAACTACATGATGACAAAGACATTATTCATCCACCTCTATACTGCATTCAGTTAAACAGTGAAGGTGTATGGATGATGAAATGATCATAGAAACAGATGAAACCTTTGTAGACAAAGTTAGTGGGTTCACAAAAATAAAGTAAGACTCCAAATCTGTCCTAAACCCTTTGGACATGTTTTCTTTTAACAGTTAATGCTCACCAGAAAGTAGTTGGTGACGGTCCTCATGCGTTTGTGCGCCAGAATGATCCAGATGACCACCGTGTTACCGAGCACCGACGCTGCGACGATGCTGCAGTAAGCCACGGCCCAGAGAGTGATCTGCCACGCCGGCTGGACGAACTGGTTGAAGCCGTCGCTGCCGCTGCCGTTGACGGAGACGTTTGTCCCGGTGGTGGCGTTAAAATCCGTCGCGTTGTAGAGAGAGTCCATGTTTCTGTTTCTTTTGGCTGAGTTGGATGTTAAAAATAGATTAGCGTCCTCTCTCACCGGAATATGATTCCTCTTTAGGGAGGTAAAGCAGCAATGCTTGGGGTGAAAATCTAGAAAAGTTAAAAAAGAAAAAAGCGCACAACTAAATCCTCACATTGGAGCGGTCTTTAAGCACCGTGAAGCCGCGCGCTCCGGAGGACATCACCGTGCCAAAACGCACGACGCAGCTCGCCAGCGAACCGTTGACATTCAGCAGGGGCGATTCTAGGATCAGACCTTTAGGGGGGCTCGGCCCCTAATTAGAACGTGACCTGGATAAGATGCAATTTCAGTGACATTCAGGCTGTTTAACCAGGGATGTGCACGGACAATTAGTTGGAAATGGGCTCACGCCCTACACGTTATTGTAGGTCCAGTTAAATATGCAACTCTATTTTAGTTTTTTACTTTTAGTTTTAGTAGGGGGTCCCTGCTCTGTGTCTCTTTCAGTTAAGAGGTCCTTGGCTTAAAAATAGTTTAAGACCCCTGGTCTAGAGGGGGGATAGTGCAGGTGCTCTAGCCCCTCCTCTGATGTCTATGTGTGCACGTGCCTGTGTTTAGCTTCCCCCAACCCCCTCTGTCCCTTCCCCCCTCACACACAGTGATTACTCATGTCTGTGGCCAATGTATCAGCTATTGGAAATCACTCCGAATGACCCTGAAACAAGACACATAATGTATCTGGAATAAATGCTCTCAGCAGCAGGATTAGTCCTGAATCGCTCTGTGTCAATCTGATGATGTTGGCTCAGGCCTTTATTAATGTGATGACTTTCTTTGTTTCTATTTGTGGCGTATAACAGTAGCCTGCATAATGGCAAGAATAAATGATGAATGAGACATTATAAGAGGCTAAATTATATGAATTATATCCGATAGGGTATATCCGATAGGATATAATTCAGGGTGGGAAAGGGGTTAATCTGCTCTACCTGCACACATACTTTCAGAAAAGAAAGTTGTTTTCAGTTCATTCAGTAACAACTGAATGTGTTTTAAAGTGCTCATATTCTGCTCATTTTCAGGTTCATAATTGTATTTAGAGGTTATATCAGAATAGGTTTACATGATTTAATTTTCAAAAAAACACCATATTTTTGTTGTTCTGCACATTGCTGCAGCTCCTCTTTTCACCCTGTGTGTTGAGCTCTCTGTTTTAGCTACAGAGTGAGACATCTCACTTCTGTTCCATCTTTGTTGGGAGTCGCATATGCTCAGTAGCTAGGTAAGGACTACTAGCCAGTCAGAAGCAGAGTATGAGGGCGTTCCCTGACAGTACCTAGGTAAGGACTACTAGCCAGTCAGAAGCAGAGTATGAGGGTGTGCCCTGACAGTACCTAGGTAAGGACTACTAGCCAGTCAGAAGCAGAGTATGAGGGCGTGCCCTGACAGTACCTAGGTAAGGACTACTAGCCAGTCAGAAGCAGAGTATGAGGGCGTGCCCTGACAGTACCTAGGTAAGGACTACTAGCCAGTCAGAAGCAGAGTATGAGGGTGTACCATGCTAGCAGCTAGCCGAGCATTATAACGTGTGTTCCAAAGTGACCACGTTGGTCTCTGAAGTAAAGGCTGGACTACAATAGAGCTGTTTGGAGCAGTTGGTGAACAGTGTTTTCTGTTGGAGATGGTAAGTCCCTTTGGGGGGGACTTTGGGCTTTTTCACTTTGTAAACCTATAACATGCACAAAAAAAGATACATAAAGGAAAGGGAAACAGCCAAAAAGCATAATATGAGCACTTTAAGTGTCCTACTTCGCCAATAAAGGTGTCCCAGTATCGCGCCTGAAAAATGTGGTGTTGGCTCAGTGGGTGTTAAATGTACTAGGGCTCTTACGCCATTTAGAATAGTTTGGAAAGCTAAGACATTTGGATCATAATTAGAAATGATGCAGAAGGTAAATTCAAAATCAAAAAGTGTCCCACTTTACCACTATTCACCCAAGGCCAGAGATCATCAACAGGCGGTCTGGGACCCCCTGGGAGGTCCTTAGAGTTACTACTGTCTTACTGGCCTATACAGTATGTAATGTACTCACTAAGGTAGCCATCCACAGATAGTTCATCCTAAAGATTCACTGTGCCACATGTATGTGTAACATTAAAAGATGATTTATAAAATCTTGCCAACAATTATTATGTTAATCCTCCTGGTGTCTTCAAAAAGTTTCTAAATCAGAAATGTAGGTTTCCTTTAACCAAATTGTCAAAAATTGTCCTTTTTATAACCGATTCACGATGCATAGGTACATCCCTCGAACACATAGGCCAACATAAATGTTGTACACAAATTTCCCACCATCACCCTGTCAGTTTGGAAATTGGGTCGTGGTCTCGATCGTGTTCATTGATTTCAGGCTTTAACATTTGATGCATTCCGGGCAAATGAGGTCCATTTAAACATCCCGATCCAAACGGTGACACTCTGCTCGTCTGGCTGTAAATCACGGGCTCAATGACTCCCAAGGTCACTAGATCACGGCCTGTCTGGCTAAATTGCACGTCAGCTCACCAAAGTAATGGAAATCTGATACGTGGCACTGCAAATGAATTGTATTCAGTCAGCGGCTGAATTGAACATACGGGACTTTCAAGCCAGGGAGCAGAGTTCACTTTCTGGGAAAAACTAAAGCCTTTCACCCAGGAAATGTGCGTTCCTTAGGTGTGTTTTAATCCAAACCATGATCTTTTTCCTAATCTTAACTGGTCGTTTTGGTGCCTAATCTTAAAGGTGCCCTGCCATACAAAACCGTTTTTACTTGCATTTTTTTTAAATCTGTCAGGTCCATATGTGTTTGTGTTATGTGGTGAATGTGAAAATGAACTGCTACCTCCTCTGTCAGCTCTAGCCACTGAACAGAAATAAACAGAGAAATCAGACCAATCACAAAAGCTGGTCAGTCTGACATCATACTGCCTGAGCTCATTACTATTCATGAGCTCACCCAGTTGGGGTGAGGTAAAGGATTCTGACAGCCAGGCTCTCATTGGCTAGCTGTTAGCCAATCAGATTCAAACAGCTTAGCTCGTTGAATATTAATGAGAACTGGCAGAAATCGAGCTAAGTCTTCCTGCACGCTTTCTATACCGCGCTAGAATGGCTTGAAACAAGGTAACCAAGGCATTTTTTCCACAATGAGAGTCCATGGTAGAACTTCAGACATTACCACAAAGTCATGAAATACGTGTGGCAGGGCACCTTTAACTTTCGTTGCGGCAAAACGCTCATATTTTGTGGACTAAATTTAACCGCAATGTTGGCCAAAACAAGCGGCAGCTCGCGGTGCTGTGTACCCGGATCAAATTAACCTATTTTCGGGTTACTGAACCACAGACTACCGCTGATACAACGGAGGTCTGTAGCCGGCATCACGAAGCTCTATAGCGGCTTAAACAACTAGCAACTGCCGCTCTGTGTCATGGAGCTCGTAGCCAGCCGGCGGTGTCCTAATTTCGTAGGATATCATAGGTTTTGGTGTGCATGCATTTCCGTACGATGTCATACGGACCAGTTCATGAGAATGAGTTGCATATTAATATCTATTTTCCAGGTAACTACTCAGCCAATGGTGTGCTACTCTACCTAATATTATATTTTTCCAGTGTCGGCATTAATAACAGTTTATCGTCAACTGTGTCAAATGCTATTTTTAGATCTTTAGGTTTTAACTACGATCTTTTCCTAAACCTAACCAACAGCTTTAATAATAATAATAATAATAATAATAATAATAATAACTTGGACTTAGATAGCGCCTTTCATGGTACCCCAGGTTACTTAACTTAGTGAAAGAAATGTTTTGAGGTGCTTTTTGAACACGAGCAGGGATGGGACAGAGCGGACGTGGAGTGGTAGACTGTTCCAGAGTGTGGGAGCACTGGCAGAGAAAGCCCTGAACCCAAAAGTCCACAACCTGGTGCGGGGGGGTGTCCGGCAGATCCTTGTCAGAGGACCGCAGGGATCTTGTAGGTGATGCGTGACTGGCAACCAGTGGAGCTGTTGGAGGATGGGAGTGATATGCTGCCAGGGCTTTGTGTGGGTGAGTTATTTAGTTACTAGTTACTTTACACATTCAGATTTTTGCACACAAAACACATGTTTTACCATAAATGAAACTAGACAACAATATAACCACCTACAAGTCCAGTTGACATGATTAGACCATTAAACGCACAACTGTTTGGATCCTTTACACTTCCTACAATGGGAGGACTCTTCTTTACTTTTAATACTTTAACTACATTTTCCTTACATACTTTTACTTAAGTAGCATTTTTAATTTTATTTGCAGATTTAAAGTGTAGAATTAGTGCTTTTGCTAAAGTAAAGGATCTGAATACTTCTTCCACCGCTGCTCAGTTCTGGTAGGAGTACCGGCCTATTTCCAGGCACTGAATGGAGTGAATTTATCTCTCAGCTCCTCCACAACTGGCCGTCTGTGTGTCGCATCAGATCGGAGTTATTAGAATCCACTGGAGGGAGAAAAAAAACAAAAAAAACAGGAATGCAATCTCATTTTGGCACCTGTGCCTCTCACAGCTGCTGTATATGTGACACCAGAGAGCTGGTAGGGAACGCTCACGTCTGAACAAGTGATGGGGGGAGAGATGTGACATGAACACAGAGAGGCCCAACTCATCCCGGAGTGACGGCTAGCTTCTCTTTTCATCGATCTGTTTATCTGCAGGCAGAGACACCTGGTTTCATATCAAACTCAAATTTAACAAAGTGAGAAGTGGGTAAGCTTCAGCTCCACACAGCTCTCTCTCTGGATCTCTCAGTGTGACTATGTTCAGAAGATTGTGGCGTCCGGCGACTTTCCCGCGCAGAAACTCGAGTGAATTTGTATTGTTTGTTGGTCGCGGCGGCGTCTGTTAGCAGTTAGCTCGCTCGTTAGCCGCTGAACCGCAGCAGAACGCAGGCAGAGCGAGCAGCCGCCAGCTGTTGATCCGTGCAGGACTTCACCGTGAGAGGACTGGTTAGAGACCATGTGACTGGTTAGAGACCATGTGACTGGTTAGAGACCACGTGGCTGGTTAGAGACCACGTGACTGGTTAGAGACCACGTGGCTGGTTAGAGACCACGTGACTGGTTAGAGACCACGTGACTGGTTAGAGACCATGTGGCTGGTTAGAGACCATGTGACTGGTTAGAGACCACGTGACTGGTTAGAGACCATGTGACTGGTTAGAGACCATGTGGCTGGTTAGAGACCATGTGACTGGTTAGAGACCATGTGATTGTTTAGAGACCATGTGATTGTTTAGAGACCATGTGACTGGTTAGAGACCATGTGGCTGGTTAGAGACCATGTGACTGGTTAGAGACCATGTGACTGTTTAGAGACCATGTGACTGTTTAGAGACCATGTGGCTGGTTAGAGACCATGTGGCTGGTTAGAGACCATGTGACTGTTTAGAGACCATGTGACTGGTTAGAGACCATGTGACTGTTTAGAGACCACGTGACTGGTTAGAGACCACGTGACTGGTTATAGACCATGTGATTGTTTAGAGACCATGTGACTGTTTAGAGACCATGTGACTGTTTAGAGACCATGTGACTGGTTATAGACCATGTGATTGTTTAGAGACCATGTGACTGGTTATAGACCATGTGACTGGTTATAGACCATGTGACTGGTTATAGACCATGTGATTGTTTAGCGACCATGTGACTGGTTATAGACCATGTGATTGTTTAGAGACCATGTGACTGGTTATAGACCATGTGATTGTTTAGAGACCATGTGACTGGTTATAGACCATGTGATTGTTTAGAGACCATGTGACTGGTTATAGACCATGTGATTGTTTAGAGACCATGTGACTGGTTAGAGACCATGTGACTGGTTAGAGACCATGTGATTGTTTACAGCAACGGCGATTAGGAGCTTTTCCTCCCTTTTCTCGGAACTAATGTCTTGGTAGGAACAAAAGTTTACATCGTATGTTTCTCCGTTATCAGCCAGCGCGAAGGACATCTATATTCCGATTGGTTGCTGCCGTTTGCCGCTGCTTGCCGCTGATCACAGTTCATTACCATAAAGTTGACCATCTTCAACTTTCTGATTGAATGCCCAAAACGCGACGCCGACAGATTTGCCGCTCCTTGCAGCTGAGAGAAGCTTCCGTTGAAAATGACTTCCGGTAACTTTAGAAGCTCAAGTCGGCGGCGGTGTGTACATAGAGTAAGAGAGACGCCAGCCACTCTCTTCAGGGAAGTGTGATCCCAGGGTTAGGGTTAGGGTTCCAGTTTATTCTCTACAACCATTTCAAGGCCATCAGTAAAAAAAACAACAACTATTAACTAGTATTTATTTAACCCTTTTTGCCCTTTGGGTGTTTGCCGCTCTTATCTGTTCCCTGTCAGAAAGACGATGTTGTTTCCTTGAGTTCTGCTTCCACAGACCTTCCTCTCCAGCTGTTCCTGGGTCTCGCTGGATTTCTTTTCCCATGCAGGTTCCATCGAGGCCTGTCTGGTCCTGCTCGAGGGAGGATTCCTCAGGGTTCGCCCAATCCAGGCCTAATTTTAATGCGTTTGATTTGTGTTTCAATTGGTTCTCATTTAGTGATTTCCCAGAGCTCTCCGCGAGCTATTGTGTTTCTGCCAGTAGTAGATTCTGCAGGAGGTTTCGTACGCATCTGTTTACGAAGGTTAGGAGTTTATAATTGCTTGTTGCTTTCGTGTTGTTGGAGCTGGGTGGACCAATCATCCGCTCACGATTACAGAACCAATTCATGACAAACTATAAAAAAAGAATATCTAAGAATTTTAAATGTTGTATGGACAAATGTGACACTAATACAGCCCGTTAAAGGTCCCATAACATGGTGCTCTTTGGATGCTTTTATATAGACCTTAGTGGTCCCCTAATACTGTATGTATATACTGTACAATGTCACTTCAGATACAGTATTAGGGGACCACTAAGTAAGGGATAATGTAGAGCGAGGCGGTTGTTATAGCGAATACAACCCCTTCAGGCTGATTCAAGTCCTGATCACCCTGTCGGGGTTGTATTCGCTATAACAACCGCCTCGCTCTACATTATCCCTTACTTAGTGGTCCCCTAATACTGTATCTGAAGTCTCTTTTATATAGACCTTAGTGGTCCCCTAATACTGTATCTGAAGTCTCTTTTATATAGACCTTAGTGGTCCTCTAATACTGTATCTGAAGTCTCTTTTATGTAGACCTTAGTGGTCCCCTAATACTGTATCTGAAGTCTCTTTTATATAGACCTTAGTGGTCCTCTAATACTGTATCTGAAGTCTCTTTTATATAGACCTTAGTGGTCCCCTAATACTGTATCTGAAGTCTCTTTTATATAGACCTTAGTGGTCCCCTAATACTGTATCTGAAGTGTCTTTTATATAGACCTTAGTGGTCCCCTAATACTGTATCTGAAGTCTCTTTTATATAGACCTTAGTGGTCCCCTAATACTGTATCTGAAGTCTCTTTTATATAGACCTTAGTGGTCCTCTAATACTGTATCTGAAGTCTCTTTTATATAGACCTTAGTGGTCCCCTAACACTGTATCTGAAGTCTCTTTTATATAGATCTTAGTGGTCCCCTAATACTGTATCTGAAGTCTCTTCTATATAGACCTTAGTGGTCCCCTAAAACTGTATCTGAAGTCTCTTTTATATAGACCTTAGTGGTCCTCTAATACTGTATCTGAAGTCTCTTTTATATAGACCTTAGTGGTCCCCTAATACTGTATCTGAAGTCTCTTTTATATAGACCTTAGTGGTCCCCTAATACTGTATCTGAAGTCTCTTTTATATAGGCCTTAGTGGTCCCCTAATACTGTATCTGAAGTCTCTTTTATATAGACCTTAGTGGTCCCCTAATACTGTATCTGAAGTCTCTTTTATATAGACCTTAGTGGTCCCCTAATAAAGTTTCTGAAGTCTCTTTCTCCGAAATTGTGTGTGTGTGTGTGTGTGTGTGTGTGTGTGTGTGTGTGTGTGTGTGTGTGTGTGTGTGTGTGTGTGTGTGTCAGTACCAAATACATCAGCCCCCACTGAAAGAAAAAACAACCAAGTCGAATCAGCTTTCTCTGCCCTGAGGTCTCGATCCGCACTCCGCATATTATATCAGATAGGAAAATGTGTGTGTGTGTGTGTGTGTGTGTGTGTGTGTGTGTGTGTGTGTGTGTGTGTGTGTGTGTGTGTGTGTGTGTGTGTGTGTGTGTGTGTGTGTCACACATTGTCACGGTCACATTTGATTATCCTACAGAAGCCTCTTCAAACAAATGATAATGACTTACAGTATGCAAATTGGTTTCTCAATTAAGCAGCGCAGCAGGAGTTACCACCACGGGTCATATGGAGATGTGAAAGAGCTTCCTGTTGAAAAGAGACAGAAGAGCGAACGAGACGCCGAGGAGATGAACAGATGCATTGGAGGGAAGGAGCAAGTCAGGGATGTGGAATCTGAATTCCTGACATACGGATGAATACATTAGGAGATGATTGAATACACAAAGATTTGGAATTGAATAAAAGCAGACTCCTTGTTCAAATGCCAAGAGCGAGAAATAGATCCATAATAGAAACATTACAATACTTCTTCCACCACTGCATATTTCTTTTCATGTTGTACGGACTTGCTCGTTTGTGATGATGTCTCTTTTTATTCTGCCCTCTCTCTACTATGTTTTGAGTCTTTTGTCTTCTTATTTTTATTTACCCATTTTGTCTCGCTATTGTTTGCCCCCCCTAACCCCCAATGAACAATGACAGACTGCTGCCTCGCTTCTCTCTCTCTCTCTCTCTCTCTCTCTCTCTCTCTCTCCTTCCCCCTTACTCTCTCTTTCTTTCTTTTTCTTTTATCACACACACACACACACACACTGTTGTTTTGTTGTTACAATCATTTTTGTTATAAAACTTTTTATGTATATATATATTATTATATATATACATATATTATATTTACTTGTCAGAACTACTCATAATACTTTAAAATTGCCTCCAGGGCATAAATAAAGTTATTTGAACTGAATTGAATGAATTAGTTCTCTATTTTATTGACCTCTGGATTGCTTTTGCCTTGCTTTGTCTGTCAAAGAACTTTTTAATCTGCGTTTTTAAATGTGCTTTATTAATAAAGTTATTATTATTATTATTATTATTATAATTAAAATGATGATGTAAGTTAACCCGCATACATTTTACAAATACTCATACTTAAAATGTGGATTTAAAGTTGCAGTTCCGCTAAATGTCCACCAGATGGCGCCACTGGCATGCAGAGCAGGTTTATAGTCAGGAGACGGAGAACACGGAGGAGAGAGAGAACGAAGAAGAAAACGAGCAGTTTAGCTAGTTTAAGAGTTGACAAAAACGCGACTTTGATTACTTGAAAGTGTGTATTAAAGTTTTCCAGCACACGGTTAGTGTGTATCGGGATGTTGTTGTTTACCAGAAGATGAAGGAGCACCGGAATTTGACGTTTTGATGATTATTTCACGGTGAGTGAGTGAAAGCTAACAATGATGGCAACGTTAGCTTCGTGACATGTTCACGGTCATGACTGTGCATGAAAATATAATCGAAGAAATAAATCGTGTGTCACCGAAAGGTAGCACCCTCCAATTTTTAGAGCGTGAAATGTAAAAAAATAAGAAAGTTAAATTGCTCAACAATGACTGACTTAACAGACTTTTTTTTTTAAATTAAAATCTTCCAGATTACATCTTTAAATTATTAAAAAAAAGTACTTTGTTTGCAGAATGCCCGGGTAACAGAAACCTGATATGTTTGAGAATATTTAATGTATAAAGAGATAAGATTAGCTACTTATCGACTTTTGGAAAGATTTTTCTTTTATTTAAGTTAAAAATAGTGAAACAAATCAACAGTGAAAACACCTTGGAAATATTGGCTGAGTGAGTTTAGTCTTCAGAAGGGGTCATGTTACCGCGTGCGTGCGTGCGTGCGCGTGCGTGCGTGTGTTGTGTGTTTGTAAGATAGCAGGCAGACTCACTCATCACTCACTGTAAACCAAAGCTACCAAGGCATAAATAGGGCTGTTCGATTATGGAAAACAAAAAAATATAATCACATATATTATTTCGGTCAATATTGAAATCACGATAATTTAACACGATTACTCGTTGACTTCTGGAAAGATGTTGCAATTATTGAAATTAAAAACAGTGGAAAAAGTGAAATAAATCAACAGTAAAAAAACACATACAACTGTGAAATTTTTAAGGGGAAAGGGAAAAGCTAAAAAGCATAATATGAGCACTTTAATAAATGAGAAACTTTGAACGTAATCCCCAGTAACAGGGAGTCAGATAGTGTTGTGTGGGGGGAGGGGACGGACATTGAAAGGTGAATTTAAGTAGCCGTATCCAAGGTGGCGCGCGCCATCGTGACATAAAATGACGTAATATCCTGCTGGTGCGCGAGCCGAGGTCAGCGGCGCGTGACAAAGCGGAAACAGGAGGCTTGAACGACTTCGCCGGCAACGTGATGCCAGGACTCTCAGAGTGACTACAAGTCTCTCTGGTAAACTTACTGGGTTAAGATGAGTTCTTTTATGGTGAATGAAAGGCTCAATCCCACCAAGTAGCTCATCCAATCAGATCGAAGCATTCACGGCAATGCTGCTGCCAGTTCTGCCCATTGACATATATAAAATGGACCAAAAGACCCCGTTGCTCTGGACGGAGACCAGTGAAGGCTATTAGAAGCACTTTTCCGGTGATGGCCAGCTTTACTGCGCAGCCTCCAACTGAGAGAATGTGACGTGAGCAACGTGTCTGAAAGTTGTAAGTCTTCTGGTAGCTGCGCCAAGAGAAATCTCAATCATTCCCAATCTTACAGAGACAGAGAGTGTAAGGAGATAACATAGGCACAGGTTAATTATTGATCACTAACATGCTAGTTAAAATTAGGAATTAAACCTAAACAGCTAATGGAAGTCCAAACTGCCTGTGAGCTTCTCCTGTACTATACGGTAATTCCTCTACTGTGTGACAGTAATGCTGCGTTCCAGGCAACCCGTAACTCGTGTTTTCACAACCTCCTACCAGTGAAAGTGCCCTGGAACAGCAGTCAAACCCGTAACCCAGATGGTTGTACTCCCAGTTACAGTTTTTGACGTCACACACACATAAACAACAATGGCGCCCCCTGTTGATGCTGTACAGACGCTGTTTATTAACAGTGATAAGTAGAAATAAATAGACATAAACAGGCAACGTAACGTAACCTAGATAGCTTACGTCAACGTTAGGTAGCCGCTAGCTAACGCTAGCTAGAAGGGTTTGTGGTGACTTTGCCTGGAACGTTACCAAGTCGTGAGTCGTGACTTGAAGTCGTAACTTACGGGCTAAAAACTGTGTCTGGAACGCAGCATTAGTCACTTGGTTATGACCCAATCGTTAGCCTATTTTTATAAAAGCGTCTGCTACGGAGCCATAACGTGAGGTACAGGGTAATGGAGTCTTTTATACACTGTTGTGTTCCTTTAGAACTAAACAATGGACAAATAGAGTCTTTAAACGCTTCAGATGTAAAGTTATTCGCTGTCAAAGTGGCACTAAAATGTATGCTAGTCAGTGGGATGCTAACAGGAGGTGATCTCTTTGTTGCGTCAAAATGCCGCCATAGTTGGTTTGAGTTCTGAAGCGAAGCTTACTCCCCTTGGTTCTGCCGTTGTTTACGTTTTTCTTCTTCTTCTAGTCCGTAGAAAGAGCAGCGTCGGTAGCCTTTGCTGATTAGCGCCACCGCTGTTCAGGAGAAGACTGCAGCTAGTGTCGCGACCACCAGCGCGGGTATAAATAGTCACGGAGATCTCATGACGTCACATATGCACGCGCCAGCTGGGCTGCGGTTACTGTACAGTCAGACTCAGTGGTGAGAGAAGCCGAAGCAGAGGGACAGACACAGAGCTGGAGCCGAGCCAAAGTAGAACCCTTTTTAATTCTTTCACTTTATCGGTTATCAGACATATAAAAATACACATAATCTGCAAACTGTCAAAAAACGGCCCGATAATGGTTCTATACCTAGTAATAAGTGTACCAAGCAGAGTGAAAAATGTGAATTTCCCCTTTGCGGGATAAATAAAGGCATGACTTATTATTCTTAAAGTAATGGTTCGGAGTAATTTCACCCTAGGGTCCTTTGCACCGTGACCTCGATCCAAACACCCCCGAAACAGCTTCTACTCTCTGCTGCTACCGGCAGTAAGACGAGTGCTTAGGGACCGTCACCGAAAAGAGATGCAACAATAATATGCATTAATTTAACTTATTTTTTTTAAAAGGAAGTGCTGTAATACAACTAGCAGGAGACAAGTTATAACTGAGGTAAGTTTGGAGGCACTACCTTCTAAGCTTCTGAGGGAGGGTGTTTGGCTCGAGGTCGTGGTGCAAAGGACCCTAGGGTGAAATTACTCCGAACCATCCCTTTTAAGGAAAAAAAGAAAAAGAAAAGAAAAGGACATTAACTGAAGTTACGTTCTATGTTCTGTGCAGGTTTTTCATGTTTGTTCTGAGGTGAGCTGAGCACCTCTGCAGCTGTGTGTGTTGGAGCCGTCACATGGGACGCAGATGCAACCAGATTCTCCAACTGGATTCCAGATAAGATTTATTTCAAACTAAACTAAATTACGTCCTGCTAAATGTAGCACGTTGCGTCGGTCTTTAGATCCCCGGGCTGTTTTCACTCAGATCGCCTCTGTGCAGCAGATCAGACAAAGACATAAATCTGATTTATTGCTGCTGTGAGGGAAAGTGAAAGTGAAAAGGATTACTAACAGCATGTGAGCAGGGTTGCACTGGTTGGACATCAGTTATCATCTGCTGCTCCGTCTACCACGGGAAACCAGTTCTTCAGAGCCATCTAGTGGCAACACGCAAAGCCACACTTCAAGTGGGAGTCGGGTACCGTGAAGAAAGAAAGATAGATAGATAGATGGATAGATAGATAGATAGATACATACATACATACATACATACATACATACATACATACGTACGTAGGTAGATAGGTAGGTAGATAGATACATAGATAGATAGATACATACATACATACAACATACATATATACATACATACATACGTACGTACGTAGGTAGATAGGTAGGTAGGTAGATAGATACATAGATAGATAGATACATACATACATACAACATACATATATACATACATACATACATACATACATACATACGTACGTACGTAGGTAGATAGGTAGGTAGGTAGGTAGGTAGGTAGGTAGGTAGGTAGATAGATAGATAGATAGATAGATACATAGATAGATAGATAGATAGATAAATACATACATACAACATACATATATACATACATACATACGTACATAGGTAGATAGGTAGGTAGATAGATACATACATACATACATACATACATACGTACGTACGTAGGTAGATAGGTAGGTAGGTAGATAGATAGATAGATACATACATACATACATACATACATACAACATACATATATACATACATACATACATACATACATACGTACATACGTAGGTAGATAGATAGATAGATACATACATACATACATACATACATACATACATACATACATACATACGTAGGTAGATAGATGGGTAGGTAGTTAGATGGATAGATAGATAGATAGATAGATACGTAGATAGATAGATACATAGGTAGATAGATGGGTAGGTAGGTAGGTAGATAGATGGGTAGGTAGGTAGATGGATAGATACGTAGGTAGGTAGGTAGATAGATACATACATACATACATACATACAAACGTACGTAGGTAGATAGATAGGTAGGTAGGTAGGTAGGTAGGTAGATGGATAGATACGTAGGTAGGTAGGTAGATAGATAGCTAGCTACATACATACATACATACATACATACATACATACGTAGGTAGGTAGATAGATACATACATACATACATACATACGTAGGTAGGTAGGTAGGTAGATAGATACATACATACATACATACATACATACATACATACATACGTACGTAGGTAGATAGATAGATGGGTAGATAGATAGATAGATAGATAGATAGATAGATAGATACGTAGGTAGATACGTAGGTAGATAGATGGGCAGGTAAATAATAAATGATCGATCATTTATTATCCCATGAGGGAGATTTGTTTTCACAGTCTGTTTCATGCACATGGCAATATACACAGAGAAATACATCACCAGGTCACATAAAAACTGGTATATACTGTAGACACAGAAACTAGGGTTGCACGATATTGACAAAATGTGATATTGCGATATCGATATTAATTTCAAACTTTTCAACTGACAGTTATACTGACATTAATGATGGCTGCATTCCACTTAGGAGAGACCCTGGTATTAAACCATTAATGATGGCTGCATTCCACTTAGGAGAGACCCTGGTATTAAACCATTACTGATGGCTGCATTCCACTTAGGAGAGGCCCTGGTATTAAACCATTACTGATGGCTGCATTCCACTTAGGAGAGGTCCTGGTATTAAACCATTAATGATGGCTGCATTGCACTTAGGAGAGGTCCTGGTATTAAACCATTAATGATGGCTGCATTCCACTTAGGAGAGGTCCTGGTATTAAACCATTACTGATGGCTGCATTCCACTTAGGAGAGACCCTGGTATTAAACCATTAATGATGGCTGCATTCCACTTAGGAGAGGTCCTGGTATTAAACCATTACTGATGGCTGCATTCCACTTAGGAGAGACCCTGGTATTAAACCATTAATGATGGCTGCATTCCACTTAGGAGAGGTCCTGGTATTAAACCATTAATGATGGCTGCATTCCACTTAGGAGAGGTCCTGGTATTGTGCATGCTGACTCACTAAAATATCTTACTGGAACACTTGATGGAATTGAGCCATCGTTAAGGTTATTAATTTCAGCTGTGCTTTTCCTACTATGACAAGTCAAAATGTCTGCTGTGAAAAAGGTCTATAGATCAAACAATTGATTGAATAATTAAGAAAAAGATTTACAGATTTATCAGCAACAAAAACATATAATAAACATTAATTTAAATCCAGTGACATATGAGACTTCAGTCGCTCTGTTTCGAGCAAACATCACTATGAAGTATAGTGGTCGTAAATCATCCCATGTCGAATCATGACGAGAGATGACGAGTTTTGTTTTGAAACAAAATTTTGAACTGAGCCATGTTGGTTTTTGAAAAAGCGGAGTTTTCAGGATGAAACGGATCACAGGCCAAAAGTTTGGACACACCTTCTCATTCAATGCGTTTCCTTTATTTTCATGACTATTTACATTGTAGATTCTCACTGAAGGCATCAAAACTATGAATGAACACATGTGGAATTATGTACTTAAAGGTCCAATATGTAATATTTGTACTGTAATAAATCCAAAAATGACACCAATGCCTCATCAGATAATAAGGAAACATGTTAAACTGAAATATTATCTTTTCTGACAACAATGCTAATGTCAGTATTTTTTCTTTTTGAAATTTACATTCCGTGACGTAATGTCTGTTTATGTTTTGATCTGTGTGTTGTTATCAACGGCCCAGTTTGACAGGCAGGCCGGGTTGCCAGATATATACCTGTAAAAACGTAAACCCAGCACGCTACAGCTGTAACGGCAGTACAGCCATGAAAGCAGCAAACAAACGAACAGGATCAACGGAGATAGATTCTACATGACATAAAAAAAAAGAAAACAGCATGTTTCTAACAGTTGCGTGACCAGAGACGTAACAACCCCCTGCTAAATATTGGAGATGTATTTGAAAGATGGAGACAGCTTAGAGCCCAAAAGGACGCAGAGTTGGCTTATTTTCTCCTGAACAGGTAAGCATTAGCTTCAGGCTAATTTATCACAGCTACTAGGGACGGGCATTTTTTGTCATTTCAACATTTGTGTACTCACATTGAATTATATAGCTAGAGTACCCGAGTTGGTTACTCGCAAAAACAATTGAGACACAGCCAGTAAAGTGATCCCGACTGGTCCTGGCTAACGCCGCCATGCTAACCCTGCTAACTGTTAACGTTACCGGGCAGCCCATGGCTGTTTACAGCGTGTAGTTCAGCAGCTGGAGCCGACAACGGTGAGTTATTTTAAGCCACGAGAGGGGGGCTGTAAATCGGAAAGAGAGGACTGTGAGTTTGCAGTGTGTTTAGCGATTGTTGCCGTAATTCTAAGCCAATGAAGTGTGTTCCGTCGGCAAGGTAGCTAGTGGAATTTTTAGCGTTTTGTATTGGAGAGAAGAGTGAGGTTGTTGTGTTTTTAGCGGTTCATACTGTAATTTTAAAGTGCCCATATTATGAAAAAAACACTTTTTATGGTTTTTAGGGTGTTCTTTTGTGTCTCTGGTGCTTCCACACACATACAAACTTTGAAAAAAATCCATCCATGTTGCTATGCTCCATGCTGTTTTGAGTGAGATCCGGTTTCTGAATGTGTCCTGCCTTCAGTCACCTAGTGAGCTGTTTAAAATCGGCACAGTCCGAAATGAGCTGGCTAACCACAACCGTTAGCTCGTAGCGTTAGAATTAGCATGCTAACGATAGCATGCTACGTCATTCTCAATAGCAAAGCACTGCTACAACACACACAAGTTCACCATAATCTACAAAAGAACTACTTACATGTGCACCCTCATTTACAAGTCTCCCAGCTAATCTTGCCTTGTAACTGACCAAAGTTGGAGAAACAGCCTTTCTTTTACTGTCTCTAGAGTTAGCTAGCTGACATGCTCTACATCTGAGCTACTACGCATGTGCGAGTGCAATCAAAGATAGAACAGAAGAAGAAGATGAAAAGAGGTCTCACTCTGTAGCTAAAACAGAAACCAGGTGAAAAAAGGATCTGCAGCAGTGAGAGAGAGCTGTGCAGTACAACAAAAATACGGTGTTTTTTGAAAATTAAACCATGTAAACCTATTCTGTTACAACCTTAAAATACAGTTATGAACCTGAAAATGAGCATAATATGGACGCTTTAAGCCGAAAAAGTGTGTCTGTCAGTTGGTTACAGAGCTCCGCGTGAGCACAGGCTTTTATGACTGTCAATATAGCCAGCATCTACCGTTAGCTACTCCGCTGTGCTGTGGAGTAATGTCTGGCTATGTGAGATTAGCATCTACCGTTAGCTACTCCGCTGTGCTGTGGAGTAATGTCTGGCTATGTGAGACTAGCATCTAACGTTAGCTACTCTGCTGTGCTGTGGAGTAATGTCTGGCTATGTGAGACTAGCATCTACCGTTAGCTACTCCGCTGTGCTGTGGAGTAATGTCTGGCTATGTGAGATTAGCATCTACCGTTAGCTACTCCGCTGTGCTGTGGAGTAATGTCTGGCTATGTGAGACTAGCATCTAACGTTAGCTACTCCGCTGTGCTGTGGAGTAACGTCTGGCTATGTGAGACTAGCATCTACCGTTAGCTACTCCGCTGTGCTGTGGAGTAACGTCTGGCTATGTGAGACTAGCATCTAACGTTAGCTACTCCGCTGTGCTGTGGAGTAACGTCTGGCTATGTGAGACTAGCATCTAACGTTAGCTACTCCGCTGTGCTGTGGAGTAATGTCTGGCTATGTGAGACTAGCATCTAACATTAGCTACTCCGCTGTGCTGTGGAGTAATGTCTGGCTATGTGAGACTAGCATCTAATGTTAGCTACTCCGCTGTGCTGTGGAGTAATGTCTGGCTATGTGAGACTAGCATCTAACGTTAGCTACTCCGCTGTGCTGTGGAGTAATGTCTGGCTATGTGAGACTAGCATCTAACGTTAGCTACTCCGCTGTGCTGTGGAGTAATGTCTGGCTATGTGAGACTAGCATCTAACGTTAGCTACTCCGCTGTGCTGTGGAGTAATGTCTGGCTATGTGAGACTAGCATCTAACGTTAGCTACTCCGCTGTGCTGTGGAGTAATGTCTGGCTATGTGAGACTAGCATCTAACGTTAGCTACTCCGCTGTGCTGTGGAGTAATGTCTGGCTATGTGAGACTAGCATCTACCGTTAGCTACTCCGCTGTGCTGTGGAGTAATGTCTGGCTATGTGAGACTAGCATCTAACGTTAGCTACTCCGCTGTGCTGTGGAGTAATGTGAGAAAAGCATCTAGCAACATGTTTGTGAATGCTGCGGTCTCAGCCTGGCAACCTCCGTGAACTTTGAGTCTGGGCAGGAGGGGACGGGGGAGACGACTCTCCAGTATTTTGAATTGGTAGTGCAGTAACTATTTTAACCACTAGCTGCCAGTATTACACACAATATTACATATTGCACCTTTAACAAAAAAGTGTGAAATAACTGAAAACATGTCTTATATTTTAGATTCTTCAAAGTACCCACCCTTTGCTTTTTTATTAATAAGGGAAAAAATTCCACTAATTAACCCTGACAAAGCACACCTGTGAAGGTAAAACCATTTCAGGTGACTACCTCATGAAGCTCATTGGGTTTGCAGAGTTATCAAAAAAGCAAAGTCAAGTATATCAAAATGACTTTGTGACTGTTCTGTTCTCAATAGTTTTCTTAAGAAAGAAACAAAAAAACGTAACGTAAAAAAAATGAATGGATGCCCCAAATAAGGACCTGATCACACTATACGCACGCACATGCACACACACACACACACACACACACACACACACACACACACACACACACACACACACACACACAACATTTTGCCCTGACACACAGCAAGCACACGTACACACACATACGCACACACACAGAGAAACACAGCGACACACACACACACATTGTCGCCCTGACACACGCACGCACACATGCATGAACACACACACACACACACACGAGCGAGCACAATTATAAACACACACACAATCTTGCCCTGACACACAGCAAGCACACACATACGCACATACACACACACACACACACACACACACACACACACACACACACACAGTGAGACTCCAGCGGCGTCCAGTCCCCATTACTCAGATGGTCTCTACAGTCACTGGGTGCAGTTTGTCGGTGTTTGGCTCCACAGAGACACAACGTTGTTCAGATCTGTACTGTTCTCAGTTTTTTGTGCTTTTTTTTTAGGGTACCTTACTTTGACATTATAAAAATACTCCGGGTAACTTCTTGATTTGGGTTTTTCTCAGCTTCATCTTCCGCATCAGGTAAGGCATAAACATTTTTACATTACTCTGTCCATTACCATGTAACATGTTGATTTGGAGAGGTCAGGTTTCCTGTAATCTGGCATGAGAATATATCTTCCTTCACATTTTGCTCATTTCTACCGAGTCAGATTGATATGAAATTAGAATAATTAGAGGTTAGACTTGCTCGAGGAAGGTGTCGAGATGGATTGAGCAGCATGTTTGTCCTCTTGGTCTCCAACTTCAGTTTATAAAATGTGAGGAAAGTGGAAAGCTTTGAATAGATGCAATATATCTATCTGATTTTTACATAAACGATAGGACATCGGTCAGTGGTCTAAGATCATTTCACTCAAAAGCACTCTCGGTATCCAGATAGCTCTTGATTCAGGTGTTTGAGACTGTGTGGTTTTCATAAATGGCTTGTGAGAATGGAGTTTACGGGACCTTGAGTGCACTGTATTGTGTGTGAATGGTATGGGACTGTATGAGTTTATTTAACCCTTGTGTTGTCTTCCTGTCGACCACGCAACTTTTTGTTTTTTTCTGGGTCCAAATTTTAATTGAAAACATTTTTTTTCAACCTTTTGTTCTTTTTTGACAATTTATTTTATTTTCTTTCAGTGATTTTTAAAAATATTTGTTGTCACCCACACACACGTTTTTGAAGCTTTTTCCCGATGTTTTTGTCGATTTATTTATTTTTTTTCAGTTTTTTTGTCACTTTTTGAAGTTTTTATTGATTTTTGAATTGTTTTTAATGTTTTTTTGTTGATTTCTTTCAGCGATTTTTTTGTGAGGTTTTTGTCGATTTTTTTCCCCAGTTTTTCTGTCACTATATCCAACGTTTTTGTCAATTTTATTTTTTTCAGCGATTTTTTTTTTTTTTTTTTGTCAATTCCTCCCCCCACACATTTTTGAAGCTTTTTCCAAACTTTCTGTAATTTTTCTTCAACGTTCCTTTGTCATTTTTTTTCCAAATGCGTACCTGTGAAGAGTAATGGTTTTATGGAACCATCCACGTTAGTTTCTTTGACAATTTGGTTGAAAGAAACCCAAATTTCTGATATAGAAAGTTTTTAAAAATGGGTCAACTATGACCCGAGGACAACAAGAGGGTTAAAAAAACCATCCACTCTTTGGAATAAGGTCATAGCATTTTATATTAGATATACAGGGTTTTGAGATTTGGCTAAATAATGAGTTAAAACAATGTGTGAAATGTTTGTTTTTTGCTAAAAAAGATAACACAATAATTGTGTGATTGTTGGCTCTTAGTAGTCATCACCAACAGTTAAAATTAGGCAATTTTTGAGTTTCAATTTGCGTGTGCCTCTCTTAACATTTTATTGACGAGAGGATTTCTGACCTATTTCCAATGCAAATTCCCCCCGTGTGTCTGTGTGTGTGTGTGTGTTCACTCATGTGACTGTCCTTCACAGTCAGTGATCAGGCTTCAGGGACTAGTAAACAATCACAAATGACATCTATTGATCAGCCTAGAAAAACTGATCTCAAATCACCTTTAGGAAGAGGAACCTACGACATGAGAGGTGATCGGTTCACTCATAGCCATAGCGGGGGGGTATCGTAGCTCCACCCCCTTCAATAATTGAAAACTGGTCAGTGCAACTACCCCCCCCAAAAAAACACTATAATTTCCTTTCCATAAATAGACATTTGCACCATACCTTGATGCAGAAAAGACAGAAATTGTTGCATAAAATACAGAAAATTAAGTGTCTGATGCACTCAAAATTTCAACTTTGCTCAAAATTGGAGATCTCAACTCACCGCTGCTGCTAATGCTGCCAATGGGTATCGTAGCTTCCCGGCCCCAGCAAGTTTGAAGAAGGAAACATGGAGGACCACACGTATTCAAAATCAAAAAAAGTTTTCTTCTTCGCCCAGAAAAAGAAAACTGATATTGAAAAGAGCAAGAGACCGGAAAAAGTGAACATTGGGGCTACTTTGGAGGCACACGCCAAATCCCAACTAGTTAATTAGACCAGACGGCTTAAACACACCGCTGCTCTCTCCTTTCCGTCGGGTGACTCTCCGACATGAACTCGTGGATGTATTAAGAGAACGTATGAACTCCAACAATGACGGCTGATAGACGGCCTTTTGTACACTTTTGCTTTTTGAAGCGTGAAGGCTACCGTAGCTGCAATACTGCATGGCGAGAGAGAGAGAGAGTTGATTGCGATAAATGATCTCAACCCTAAATGGGAGTAATTCTTACACAATGTCGCTTTAAAATCAATTATTTTTCCCAGAATCAATATTTAATTTTTTTTTATTTATTTACTTACTTACTTTGCTCTAAATATTCTGTTTCTGTCAGCAAAATGGAGCGAAAAGAAGAAATCCAGAAGATCCATGTGATGTTCTTCTTTACAAATGAAATAAATGTCGGACCGACTGACTGACATGGTGTTCATTCTTCTTAGAAAACAATCAGTTTTTAGAAATGTCTCATGATATATATTGTCTCTAGAAGTGTGTTATTCAACTTCTGTTTCTGTTGGACAAGGAAAAGAAAATCGCAATACTTTGAGAATCGCCAAAAATGAAAACCGTAAAAATACAAATTGAGTACCCATGTATCGTGAAAGAATCGAATCGGCGATAAAAGCATATCGTCCCAGCCCAAAATATTATTAAGTCCTGTTCTCTTTATTTATATATTTTATACTGTCCAACCAGTAGAACATGTCCTGTTCTCTTTATTTATATATTTTATACTGTCCAACCAGTAGAACATGTCCTGTTCTCTTTATTTATATATTTTATAATGTCCAACCAGTAGAACATGTCCTGTTCTCTTTATTTATATATTTTATAATGTCCAACCAGTAGAACATGTCCTGTTCTATATATTTTTATTTATATATTTTATAATGTCCAACCAGTAGAACATGTCCTGTTCTCTTTATTTATATATTTTATAATGTCCAACCAGTAGAACATGTCCTGTTCTCTTTATTTATATATTTTATAATGTCCAACCAGTAGAACATGTCCTGTTCTCTTTATTTATATATTTTATAATGTCCAACCAGTAGAACATGTCCTGTTCTCTTTATTTATATATTTTATAATGTCCAACCAGTAGAACATGTCCTGTTCTCTTTATTTATATATTTTATAATGTCCAACCAGTAGAACATGTCCTGTTCTCTTTATTTATATATTTTATACTGTCCAACCAGTAGAACATGTCCTGTTCTCTTTATTTATATATTTTATACTGTCCAACCAGTAGAACATGTCCTGTTCTCTTTATTTATATATTTTATACTGTCCAACCAGTAGAACATGTCCTGTTCTGTAGACATGGTCCTTATTTATTTATTCATGTTGGATCAGTCCACTATGACCATCAGTTGACCAAAATAAACTGGTTTTATTTGTTAGGAATCTATTTTGATGCGTTTTCCCGTAATTTTTGTTTAGTTTAAAAATATCGGAATTAATATCTATATCGCAGTATCACATTTTGTTAATATCGTGCAACCCGTGTCGTGGGAATTCTGGGAATTCCTCCCCGTTTCCTTTAGTTTCCAGCTTGGCTCTGAGCTGCAGTCTGGCTCTGAAGGGCTGCTGGGGGTTTTCCATTGACTTTTCCTCTCGTCATCCATCGATCCTTTTGAGGTGTCTGGAGGGCACATGTGTCGCCATGTGTCCCAACCGCCAGGAGGATTCCCTGACCGCTACAAACCCAGCCGCCAATGTACATTCAAACGTGTTGCGTTATGGTTTATTTCAGGCGTTTTAATGTCGGCGATTCAAAGAGAGAACGAGCGCGGTGGCGGTCATCTTTCTTTCGTTCTCCTCCTGTTTTATGTGCTACATACACGATACAAAAAGCTTGTATTTATGTATTGTTTGTGTGAAATGAAGGCCCCTGTGGGAAAAGTGTAATGGGCATCCACACATCTTCTGACATTTCATAGACCGAACAGTGTGCAGACCAATTGATATGTTAAAATAATTGTTAGTTTGAGCCATAAAGGAGTCTGTCTTTGGGTTTAAACTGAGCTTTTCTTTCAGAGACTTTCCTATTTTCCCTTTATGGAGCTTTTTCATAGCAGACACATGTTGACTTGTCATAGTAGGAAAAGCACAGCTGACATTGATAACCTTAACGATGGCTCAGTTCCATCAAGTGTCCCAGTAAGATATTTCAGGGAGTCAGCATGAACAATACCAGGACCTCTCCTAAGTGGAATGCAGCCATCATTAATGGTTTAATACCAGGGTCTCTCCTAAGTGGAATGCAGCCATCATTAATGGTTTAATACCAGGGTCTCTCCTAAGTGGAATGCAGCCATCATTAATGGTTTAATACCAGGGTCTCTCCTAAGTGGAATGCAGCCATCAGTAATGGTTTAATACCAGGGTCTCTCCTAAGTGGAATGCAGCCATCAGTAATGGTTTAATACCAGGGTCTCTCCTAAGTGGAATGCAGCCATCATTAATGGTTTAATACCAGGGTCTCTCCTAAGTGGAATGCAGCCATCAGTAATGGTTTAATACCAGGACCTCTCCTAAGTGGAATGCAGCCATCATTAATGGTTTAATACCAGGACCTCTCCTAAGTGGAATGCAGCCATTATTAATGGTTTAATACCAGGGTCTCTCCTAAGTGGAATGCAGCCATCATTAATGGTTTAATACCAGGACCTCTCCTAAGTGGAATGCAGCCATCATTAATGGTTTAATACCAGGGTCTCTCCTAAGTGGAATGTAGCCATCATTAATGGTTTAATACAAAGGTCTCTCCTAAGTGGAATGTAGCCATCAGTAATGGGTTTGAATACACCTGTGCTTTTCCTACTATGACATGTCAACTTGTCTGCCGTGGAAAAGGTCTATTGGTACAAATTCTTTCCAGGAAACTTCGTGGGAAATTATTAAAATAAAGCGTCACCAGAGACAACACGACTGTGATTGCAAGGTTGTGTATCAACTGGTGTCAGTTATTTAGAGAAATATTAGTAGGGATGTATCTATGCGTTGTGAATCCGTTAAAAATGGTTTGAAATGTGTAAAGAGGTCACTATGTCTTCTCAGTTTATTTATTTGAAGATATTTTTTTCTATAAATTTAGTTATTTTGATGTGGGACTTGTTGTAGGAATCAAATTATTAATGTTTCATTTAATGTTTGTTATTTAAGATAAAATACAATTTTAGTGTATCAGTTTTGATATGAGGACACAGGTTTTTAGAAATAAAGGAATATTGTTCCGTTGTTTGCAGCTCATTCTGTTAAAAAGAATCCTGAGAAAGTCATATCATGAACTTCTGAATCCAAATCGTGAATCCAGGGCTTAAAGTTCTCAGGCACCATGCCTGAATTGTTTAATTAAATTTACTTCAATAGTTAAAGCTATAGTACGTACATTCTGTCGCCCCCATGAGGAATTCTAAGTAATGACAACAACACTGTCGGCGCGTCCACATGATACAAGACCAATCATAAAAGCTGGTCAGTCTGACATCATACTGCCTGAGCTCATTACTATTCATTAGCTCGCCAAGTCGCGCTGGGTAAAGGATTCTGACAGCCAGGCTCTCATTGGCTAGCTGTTAGCCAATCAGATTCAAACAGCTTAGCTTGTGGAATATTAATGAGAACTGGCAGAAATCGAGCTGAGTCTTCCTGTAGGCTTTCTATACCGCGCTAGACTGGCTTGAAACAAGGTAACCAAGGCATTTTTTCCACAAAAAATGTTACAGAGTCCATGGACAAAGTCACACAAAGTCATGAAATACGTGTGGCAGGTCACCTTTAAGTCAAAACATTGTACACACTTCCTCCGGGGCAGCATTTCAGGCTCACAATGGGTTTCTTGTAGCCTGACAAGCCAGCCCCACATCCAGATGTTGGGTCTGGGAACTCCCCATTGGCAGGGCTCAATCTGAGGAGCGGGATAAACGGTTGTCTTTCAAATTCTCTCTGCACGCAATAGGATAGCGCTACAACCAATCAGAGCAACGCTAGCTGATAGATTCAACTTTGAACTCCGAACACATCTTCCTTTTTTTAAGAATGACTTCAGTGTCGTTCTTTGGTCTTTTCTCAAAGAAAAGCTGAGCTCCAAGTCTCCCAGAAGACCTCTGTTCACCAGCAGCAGCAGCGGCCATCTTCTTTGTTTTCAAGTAGCGGGGAAATCACGCACCTGAGCCGTCGCACCTCTGCCGTCATTAGGTTAAGCCCCGCCCACCATCTCTGTACACGATGTGATTGGCCTGAACAGAATTTGGTTTTTCCAGCTCGCAAGCCAACGGAGAGTTGCTAGACTGACCCTGGCTGCAAATTACATTTGCTGCCGCTAGGGGGTGGGTCTAGATTTCTTGTCTTTAACCCCTGTAAATCCTATAGAATCGTGAGTTGCGTGTATTAGATTCCTTGTGATTATCTGCCCTGTCTTCCTCAGTAAACCTCTTTTGTCTCCGCATGTTTCAGGATGGATCATCAGGACTGGCAGCGGGGGAGAAGTAGAGGGCACCGGCGCAACAACAACAACGACGACGACGATGACGGTGAGAAAACATTTAACCTGCGAGAGAGTAAAGTGGTGCAGTAGTGTGATAAACTGTAACCTTGTTTGGGAAAATGGGAATATGTTGTGCAGTAGTGTGATAAACTGTAACGTTGTTTGGGAAAATGGGAATATGTTGTACAGTAGTGTGATAAACTGTAACCTTGTTTGGGAAAATGGGAATATGTTATACAGTAGTGTGCTAAACTGTAACTTTGGGAAAATGGGAATATGTTGTACAGTAGTGTGCTAAACTGTAACTTTGTTTGGGAAAATGGGAATATGTTGTACAGTAGTGTGCTAAACTGTAACTTTGTTTGGGAAAATGGAAATATGTTGTACAGTAGTGTGCTAAACTGTAACTTTGTTTGGGAAAATGGAAATATGTTGTACAGTAGTGTGATAAACTGTAACCTTGTTTGGGAAAATGGGAATATGTTGTACAGTAGTGTGATAAACTGTAACGTTGTTTGGGAAAATGGGAATATGTTGTACAGTAGTGTGATAAACTGTAACCTTGTTTGGGAAAATGGGAATATGTTGTATAGTAGTGTGATAAACTGTAACTTTGTTTGGGAAAATGGGAATATGTTGTACAGTAGTGTGATAAACTGTAACCTTGTTTGGGAAAATGGGAATATGTTATACAGTAGTGTGATAAACTGTAACCTTGTTTGGGAAAATGGGAATATGTTGTACAGTAGTGTGATAAACTAACTTTGTTTGGGAAAATGGGAATATGTTGTACAGTAGTGTGATAAACTAACTTTGTTTGGGAAAATGGGAATATGTTATACAGTAGTGTGATAAACTGTAACCTTATTTGGGAAAATGGGAATATGTTGTACAGTAGTGTAATAAACTGTAACCTTATTTGGGAAAATGGGAATATGTTGTACAGTAGTAGTCGGTGTGTTAGCTAAAGTAGATGGCTGTCGGCACGACAACAGTTTGGAGAAACAGACAGGAGTACCGACACGGAAGACAAGCTAATGTCCTGCTGTGGACGGGGGGGCGGGGCAGCAGCTAAACACATTTTAGACCCCTAAAAACATCTCTATCAGTTTAAGTGGACGCTATATTTAGAGTATTTATTTATTGAGAGATGGGAAGATATTCCCAATTCTCTGTGTGCTTGTGTGTTTACAGTTCTATCACACTAATGAGAACTCTGCTTTTATAACCCTCCACAATCTGTTACTCTATTGATTCGTCTCTCTCTCTCTCTCTACCCTCTCTCTGTCTGTCTCTCTTTCTGTCTGTCTCTGTCTCTCTCTATCTGTGTGTCTGTCTGTGTGTGTGTGTGTGTCTGTCTCTCTCTCTCCCTTCCTCTCTCTCTGTCTCTCAATTCAATTCAAATTGCTTTATTGGCATGCATGTCATAAAAACAATATTGCCAAAGCATCAAGGATAATGCGATGAGAAAATATACATACATACAATTCAATGAGTAAACTCAAATTTTTAAATGTAAAAAAGAAAAACAAGAATACACAGTCTCTGTCTCTCTCTGTTGCTCCCTCTCTCTTTCTGTCTCTGTCTGTCTGTCTACTGCTGTTTCTCTCTCTCTCTCTCTCTCTCTCTCTCTCTGTCAATTCAATTTTTCAATTAAATTTGCTTTATTGGCATGAACAAAGAAAACATGTTGCCAAAGCTGTCTCTGTCTGTCTCTCTCTCTCTCTGTCCGTATATCTGTCTCTTTCTCTATCTCTCCGTCTCTCTCTCAATTCAATTCGAAGGGGCTTTATTGGCTTGAAAGTCTCAACAATGTTGCCAAAGCTTCAACATTTTGTCCAAATATTTGGACAGAACACAACAAACAGTAATATGAACATTAACACAATATTAGGATGATTTATAGTAATTCTAAAAATCTATTTGTATGGCAAATATGAAACACAAATATGAAAGCAAAAGTTATTAAGCAATATGCAGGGAAAATAAAAAAACAAGACAGTAAAAGTGTGTGTGTGTGTGTCTCTCTCTCTCTCTCTCTCTCTCTCTCTCTCTCTCTCTCTCTCTCTCTCTCTCAGAGGCCCAGCCAGTCTACATCGGTGTTCCAGTTTCCCACAGACGGAAAAGGCGCAGACATCGCTCCAACGCCAGTGACCCTGAGCGCGACGCGCGTCACTCGCACTATGATCACCACGCGCACGGCGAGCACTCGCAGCGCAGCTATTACCACGACGACAGAGAGGAGCACTACGACGATGACGAGGGCAGCGCCGAACGCCACCAGCACGCCAACCTCTCAGGTTAGAAAATACATGTCGTCGTCTGCGCCGTATCCCGCACACACAAAACGCAACACAGAAAATACTAGATGAAAACCTAAAATGCCAAAAGTAGAATGGTAAATGTAGGGCTGCCACCTCTTAGTCGATTAGTCGACTAATCGGTCGTTTTGGTCTTAGTCGACTAAGATTTCTTTAGTCGATAAGTCATTTTTTATGCTTATTCATGCTTAATTACTTATTTCCAAGAAACTTCTGAGCACATTCATGGTAAACACAAGATTTAAAGTGGTGCTTTTGCAGGATTAATTGTGGAGAAACTCAGTTTTACAGATGGTTAATTAACTACATTTATATTGTGCTTTTCTAGTCTTAACCACCTCTCAAAGCGCACAGCTCTGTTAATTAAATCAACTAATCGATTAGTCGACAAAATCCTAGAAGTGTTAGTCGACTAAGAATTTCTTTAGTCGAGGACAGCCCTAGGTAAATTGTATTAGAATGGACACAGGACTCATTACTTTTTGTAACTACTGCTTATGCCGACCTTACACTAAACGCCTTTTCAAGCAATTTCACTAGCTATGTTTCCATCCACACGTTTTTTATCCGAATTAAGTTTAATTTAATTTAATTTAATTAGTTTATTTGTCAGGGACAATGTACAAAATACATTAATCTTACAAAAAGATGTTTTGTACCAGAGTTAGCTAATGCTAGTTTCCATCTGCAGCAGTCCCCGGGTAGGTGCACACAATATTAAAACATTATATTACAAATAACTGTCAATAGTACTAAGAAATACATGCAAGATTACACTAATCAAATATTTAAATAAAAAACTAATCAAAAAACCATCACAGCCTAAAATATATACAACATAGTCAAAAAACATTTACTTCAATATTACATTTGTAAACTTTTAAGTGTGCTGATGCTCACATAGCTGGTTATCAAGGATGTATTTCTGTGATATCGAGTGAAAAATGCCGTCATGGAAACCGTTAAATTCGATAGAATTTCATGAATATCGACTCAAATGAAAAATGTTTCGGTCTCATCGGATTTTATTTTACGAGCAAAATATAACGGCTAATTTAGATAGCAAAAATCTAAGAAATGCCATCATTTATCAGGAACTCGCGAAGGAAATGACCAACAAAGGTTAGGACAAGCCGTGGGACGTCCTGCGGAGTGAATGGAAGGCCCTCAAACAGCGATACAGGTCTCAAAAAAGAGAGTTGTCTCTCAGCGGTGCCGGAGGGGAAATAAAAGGCAAGTTCCACCTTTCTGATGAGCTGGATCAGATCCTCGGCCAAAGGCCCATCGCAGCTTCCTCGGCTTCTGATATTAACAACAACAACTACTGTTGTCTAGCAAAACTTTGTTCGCAAAAGTTTGCTTGAATGTTGTGCGATTCAGTGCGAAAATGAATGGAAACACCTTAAAATGTCTCAAATCAATTCGATAATACCAATTTAATCGCAAAACAGGACACGCAACAGGTTTTTATTCGCTTTAAAGCCGTTGGATGGAAACACACTTTCACACTCAGCTTTATTCGCATGAGTTTTTTTTACCGAACTTCAGATAATTCGACTGGAAACTTAGCTCGTGTCGCGGACTATTTTCCAATATCTGAATCAGATCCCGAGAGTCCTTGCTAGAATCGGCTCGCTCCCGTCGTCTCAATCGTTTGGTGTAACAGGGTCATAAAACTCAGTTCGAGCTCAAGTCTTTTTCCCAATCTTGACGTTCCAACAGAATCAAAAACGTGTAAACGCGGACCTCCAGGTACTGCCGCCAGTCATCTGCATGTACAGCAGCTAGCTAGCTTGATTAAAGTTGTGACCCCGCAAGGTCTTTTTTGCAAAGTTTTTGCCGTTCCCATCAACATTTTCTAATGCGATTCTTCAAAATGAGCATAAAAATACATTGATGGAAACCTGACTAATGAATCCTACTGACTTTGATGGTCCTCTGACTTTACCTCTAGCGCCACTATGAGGTTGGCATTTGTGGTTTTCAGTTAAATATCTACAACAAATACTAAAGATAGATTGCCATAAAGTATGACAGTAAAGCCTGTTTTACAGTAACCGCAGCCGAGCTGGCGCATGTAAATGTGACGTCATGAGATCTCCGTGACTATTTATACCCGCGCTGGTGGTCGTGACACTAGCTGCAGTCTTCTCCTGAACAGCGGTGGCGCTAATGAGTAAAGGCTACCGACGCTGCCCTTTCTACGGACTAGAAGAAGAAGAAGAAAAAGGTAAACAACGGCAGAACTGGCAGCAGCATTGCCGTTAATGCTTCGATTTGATTGGATGAGCTACTTGAGCCTTTCATTCACCATAAAAGAGCTCATCTTAACCCAGTAAGTTTACCAGAGAGACTTGTAGTCACTCTGAGAGTCCTGGGATCCGGTTGTCGGAGAACTCGTCCATGTTTCCTAAATAAATCGGACGCGCCGGCCGGATATTACGTAATTTTGACGTCACGATGTCGAGCGCCACCTTGGATGCGTCTAGTATATAACGGCTTTAAGAGCTGCAAAGATGAATCAATTCATCAATCAGTCGTCAACTTTGAGATAATTCACCAAGTATTTTGATAATCGATTAATCGGTTTGAGTCCATTTTTTTACGAAAGAGAAGTGAAACTCCTCTCATTGCGGTGGGGGGGGGGTCTTCTTAAAGAGGCAGGCGCTTAAATTGAGCTTTTCACACAGAGGGTGAGTGCTTTTTGAACATGAAAGCATTAAAACACATTTTATAGAAACTCAAAATACAAGAATGTGAACCTGAAAATGAGCATGATGTGAGACCTTTAAGTGAAAAACTGAAACACATCAAACCTTTTTGGTGCTTTGCAGTTTGACCTATGCTCTTATAACCGAAGCACCGTCTGCATTTATAGTGTGTGTGTGTGTGTGTGTGTGTGTGTGTGTGTGTGTGTGTGTGTGTGTGTGTGTGTGTGTGTGTGTGTGTGTGATGAGGTAAAAGTTGTAAGTGCATGCATGTATGTGATGAATATTTTACAGCAGGGTCCCTGTTCCCAAGGGGCCATGAAGTCTGAAGCCTGTAAGCTGATTAGAGCTGAGGAACTCCAATCTGTGTGTGTGTGTGTGTGTGTGTGTGTGTGTATTTTGGGGTGACTGTGTGTGTGGTATGCTTTGTATTTCTGCCGATTCCAGTCAGGATTCGTACCCAGCGTGTACACCAAAAAACAAAACCCTGAGGTGGCCAGTTTAGAAAGCACTGATGCAGGACGGTTGGGGCTAGAACTAGAAGTTACGTTAGTGAGGATGCCCTTTGCTGTTTTTGCATGTTTGTGTTGGTCTTGAGTGTGTGTGTGTGTGTGCGTGTGTGCGTGTGCGCTTGGGCTTCTGGGAGGAGAGTACTAGAGGTTCCTGTGGTGTGTGTCAACCCTCTTAAAGCCTCTGGCTCTTTGCTGCTTTGGAGATTTTAGTGGATTTCTGCCACAGCTTAGAGAAGACCTGTTTTTTTTTTTCTCTCTCTCTCTCTCTCTCTCTCTCTCTCTCTCTCTCTCTCGCCCTCTCGCCGACTGATTGAACGGCGCAGGTTTTTACAACTTAGACAGACAGCGCGCCGAGTCATACGTGGCTAATTGAAACAACAAAAACTGGCCGTGTGGGAAATCTAAAGGAAGTCAGCGGAGAAAAGGAGCATTAAAAAAGGACGTATGCTAGAGGGAGCGAGAGCGTTTTTAACTTCTCCCCACTCATGGTGGCGAGCTAAGGATACTCAGCCTCAACAAGAGGACAGGAAGCCAGACACCCAAAGCAAACCCCGAGGATCTCTCTCCAGTGACCTTTGGGTCTTACTGTGACTCCGGTCAGTGGATCCAGTGAGCATGCAGGACCGCGAGGTGTCTTTTCCCTCCATTATGGCCTCGCGCTGGACCCTACCTGGCTCCCAAATAGGTAAAGATTAGCACAAGGGAAGAGGGGGATAATGTTGTTGAATATTTTAACAACGATATTACGTGCGATGAACAGATACCAAAGTGTACTCAGTTGTGCTTATCTGCTGCTTTCAGTATTCTGCTAAAATACAACAAACTGCGTGTTGAATTAAAAAAAAAGAAAGAAAGGAAATCATATCCGACCTGAACTTTAAAGGTGCAGTAGGTAAGTCTTATAAAACTACCTTTCTGTCATAATTGCTGAAACTGACCCTATGTTCCAGTAGAACTACATTGCTTCATGTAGTCAAGTCAAGGCCACCAAAATCACCATGAACCTGGGTGTTTTATTTTGAAATATGTTTTATTTTTGTAAAGTATACGGCTGCACTGTGGTCTTCCTGTATGTGATTACCTTCGCTGGCGACTCGCGCAAGAAATAGAGGAGACGCCGAAACAATATAGTACGATACAATATACAGAACAGGCCAAAATTTTGGACACACCTTCTCATTCAATGCGTTTCCTTTTTATTTTCATGAATATTTACATTGTAGATTCTCACTGAAGGCATCAAAACTATGAATGAACACATATGGAATTATGTACTTAACAAAAAAGTGTGAAATAACTGAAAACACGTCTTATATTTTAGATTCTTCAAAGTAGCCACCCTTTGCTTTTTTTGATAACTCTGCAAACCCTTGGTGTTCTCTCAATGAGCTTCATGAGGTAGTCACCTGAAATGGTTTTACCTTCACAGGTGTGCTTTGTCAGGGTTAATTAGTGGAAGTTTTTCCCTTATTAATAAAAAAAGCAAAGGGTGGCTACTTTGAAGAATCTAAAATATAAGACATGTTTTCAGTTATTTCACACTTTTTTTGTTAAGTACATAATTCCATATGTGTTCATTCATAGTTTTGATGCATTCAGTGAGAATCTACAATGTAAATAGTCACGAAAATAAAAAGGAAACGCATTGAATGAGAAGGTGTGTCCAAACTTTTGGCCTGTACTGTAGATATTTTTACCTTTTATTTAGGAAGCTTTCCTAAATAAAAGGTAAAAATATCTACAGTACAGGCCAAAAGTTCCTGCAAAAGAGAGGCTCTCTTTTGCAGGAACACCCTGATCACATTCACGCAGTTCCACATTCACACCTGGGAGCTGCCCAGTACAACCACAGTCTGACCTGCTGGCCACTGAGCAGCTCCACTGCAGTGGTTGGGGGTTAAGGGCCTTGCTCAAGGGCACCTCAGTGGTGGTGAAGGGTATATGGGAGGCACAAGCGCTGCTCTTTCACTTTCCCTCACCCAGATTTTATCCTGTCGGTCTGGGGGATTGAACCGATGACCTCCCGGTCTAACCTTTAGGCCACCACTGCCCAATGCCCAACGAATGGACAGATTGGATAATATGGGGGCTGCTATATGCGATGTTCACGCGATGCTTAAGCGCCCGGTGTGTTTTGCAATGTTTGCCGGTTTTTTTTACAATGTTTTTCTCGCTTTTTCCGACATTTTGAACGTTTTAATTTTTTTTTTTACGTTTTCAGAAGTTTACTAACTGAGCAGCTTCACATGAGAGAATTGTATTCAGCCTAAAAGAAAACGTTCTGTATTTTAACTGTAGCTACATAACATTATTACAGTTTTTTAAATTGCGGGGCAAAGTCCAGGTAATGAGGTGCAAGAACTTTTTCGGTTATTTTTACGGATTTATTCCTCAGAGTGTAACGTCAAATGCAAAACAGATAACTGGCAGCAATTGACGAGTAACAAATCGCAGTAAGTTACATGTCAATCGCTGCCAGTTACAACAGAAATATAATTGTAAAGTTAAACACAGTTAGAGCACAACAGTGACCGCGTGATTCAGTATCTCTTTTGACGTTTCACTAAATGCTTATCCGTCTTTGACCCATATACCTTTTTCTCTCTGTAATGTTGTTTACCTGTATCGAGGCAGATCTTAAACCATGTGTCTCGACCGGGAAGCACTTTGGGTCCACTTGTGTTGTTTTAAATGTGCTTATAGAAATAAAGATGACTTGATAAACAGCTCTCCTAAGGTGACGTGAGCGTATGTGACAGAGCTGAGATAGTAATGGAAAGTGTTTGTGGAACATTGTATTGTATTACAGTTCTTCACCGTGCTATAGTTAACTCAGATTACATAATTGTTCCCTCCCCGAGCGTACATCAAAGTGTTGATCGAGGTTGTGTGAACGCCGCGGTCTCACACAAGGCGTTGGGACTCCAGCGTGACGCTAGAACCTGGAACTGGTCACATCTGTGAGGTCATCGGTTTATCTGCTTTTTTTTTCCGTAGCTTTCGGATCACAAGGAGGTTCAAACGGAGGCCAGTGGCCCACATACACACACACACACACACACACACACACACACACACATATGCAAAAACACGCACACACACGCAAAC